>NC_135446.1:6805646-6830646 GCF_051991255.1 Vanacampus margaritifer
TTATGAGACAGCCCACTTAGACGGGCCAGATGTAGCTGGTCACTTGAGAGGTGCCCATAAACTCCCACGTGCACCCAACTCTGGTGTCAGGAATTAACCCGCGCACCCCTTTTCTTTTCTTGAAGTCTACTTCTTTGTCCGGGGACGAAATCTCACAGCAGTGCAGCTGTGCTGGCTTATTTATCGCCATCACTCCGTCTGTGTCTGCAGCACTTATATCTACTCCTCGTGTCTGGTTGACAGCACAATGAAAACATTTTTATGTGTGTCATTTCAGCGGAAATCCTAAAAAAGTTGAAGGGAGGGTGGCGCAGTTGAGTGGGCTCGGTTCCACACAGTGAATTGCCTCCAGATGTAAATCCTGTAAAAAAAAAAAATTAGCTTTAAATTAGTTGTGAGCGTTTAAAACAGCCAAATAATGAGCTTATTCTTCTTTTGGATTTTTTTTTTTTAATGAATGAATTACTTAGAATATTTTTTTCAGTTCGTGCAGTGTCTGATTTTGCCATGAATGGATTTTTGCGCTGTCAGCAAAACCCCTACAAAAACTGCCACAGCAACTCTAACGCTCAGTTATTTAGTGCCTGTTGATTTATTAACATTATTTTAATGCCTCGCGCATGGAATTCGTTAGCTGCTCTCAAACGCATCGATCTGATGTTGACAGCATGATCACCACGTGCACATGCTTTACAGTGCATTGCTGTGTTGGGAATCACTCCCTATCCGCTACATAGTGCCATGTATAGTGAGTCTGCCATTTTGTAGTACTGCTCAAATGTGTCACAAGTATAAGTTATGCCCTCACTTTATCCCGATTTATCCTTCTTGGAAATTAGTGAACAACCGATGGTTGATAGGAAAGCTATATACTGTAGTTAGCCCGAACATGAGTAGCCCATGGGTCTGTTAAAAATAGTGATGGGACACTATAGCTTTCTAAGAAGAATTAAAACAGAAGAAGGTTAACATTAACTTATTTAAACTTAACATGGTACATCTTTCTTCTGTACCAAATTGTCGCTATGTGAAAAACACTGTCCATTTTTTCCCCATTTTTTATTTTTACATTTTTGGGATGTCTGCATTCAGTTTCATACCAAAAACATTTATTTTTAAAAAATGGGTGGGGGGGGGGGTGGAGGGGGTGGACATAAGGGTTTTTCACATAGCAGTGATGATATGGTTTGTTTAAAATGAAAGTAGTTTGTGTTTAATGGAGAAAAAAATGAAGTTTTACCCCAAAATTTTAAAGAAGGTCATTTTAGAACAAATTTCAACTGTTATTTTTGCTCACCGTTATCATACCGTCATAATCTAATATTGGCCCATGCCCAATTCTGTCATATATTGCATGAAGTATAAGTAGAGCAACATTTCACAGCACAGAAGGGAAAAAAGCGCTCTGTGGCCCCATTTTGGGCCTCTGATTTGATATAAAAAAAAAAAGTGCCAAAGGAGAACAAACAGTCAGAGATCATTTGATGTGCGTTTGCAGGCACAGTCCCATGGTCGCACTCGATGACAAATAAGATGCTTTTCTGCGGTCATGAGAGGTCAGCACGAGGTTGCGGGTACATGCCCGCAAGGAGTTTGCCTGTGAGTGTCAGCCAAATGATCAATACTTTGTAAGTCATACCTCCTTCCTATAATTGGTTGTTTTTCCTCTGGGGTGGCAGTTTAAATCAAAAAGACAAAATGAGGCCAGAAATGCAGATCCCCCCACAAATCATATTATGTACTACTGTCAACAAATATAATAATGCAACAGTAGTGATGTATTTAACGGTGTGCTCGAGTAGTGTACAAAAACATTTTTATTTGGCTGCTGGACTCCATAGTCTACTATAAAAATCTCTATAAAGTGATTAGGAATACCCCCATACCCACACAGGTGGCCAAAAATTTCAATGAAACATTACATTTTGTCATAATTTCATCCAACAGATGCGTAATACTTCTTACGCAGAATCGGCCCAAGGTCTTGTGAGAACAAGTTTTCGTTTAGAATCAGCAGGTGTTGTGCTCTTTTGACTGCCACTGGAGCGTGCTTGCCTTCCATTCAGCTGCATGGCGTGTACTTGTGGGAATGATCATCCCGTCAGAGAAAGCCGCTTTTGCTGTGGCTTCCTCAGACACTACACATCACAAATGGCTCTCGGATTCCGCACCGGGACGGTTTCAGTGCGTGAAACCGCTCTTGTACCTCAGGAAGCAAAACAACGTCGGAAGTCATCTCATTTATGATAATATCTATTACAGTGGAGAAAGGGCGGGATGTTGTCTGCCAAGCTGGAGTCTTTCATCTTATTCCAGTGCACCGTCTAGCAGGTAAACTGCTGTGAGCTTCACTTGCTTATGTAAATTCTCCCAGCTCAGCGGCGTCTTTGATTTCAGCGAGTTCTTTTCATTCAAATCTGCGTTTCAAGAGATGCTTTGTGTATATCCAATTTAACCTCGAGTGTCTGTTGAGCGGTCAGCTTGAACTGTCATGTATTTCTTGCCTGTAATATATACTTTAGTTCCCGCCTGCAGTCTACAGAAAGGCACAGCGGCAGGCTGTGACGGAGTTCCCGCCGAGCGTGAGGGTGTTGATATTCCAGGGTGCAATGAACGTCCAACCTGGTTTATTTTCAATCGGAACCCGAGGCCCGGCCCGGTCAAGGAGTCTTCTCCCAGGAGCTGCTTACTGGCGCTGTTAATATTTAGTCAAGAAAACAGTCTCTCAGGGATGTCCTGTTGGGCTCTGTGCCAAATGGAAGTCACGCTCTCAGTGGAAAGCAGCATCGCTTCTCCTTGTATAATGGCCACATTTCATTTCAAAAAGAATACAGGGCACTTGTTTTGAGTGTGGTCATTTATGTCGACTTCACTCGGGTCCAATAATAACTGCTTTTGCTGTAAACAAAACGGCGGCAAATCAGTCAAAATCCCGCCCCGCTTTCTTCACTTCAGTGCTCTCTTTCTTTTTTCTCCCCTGTGAAATACATATGCAAATATATTTGGATGCTGTCATTATCAGCCACTTAATAGGCATTTCATTAGGGGATTTCTGAATAGGGCAAAGCAAGTTGCCATGGATACGTTGCTGCTTTAAGTACAGTAAATTAAAACGCTGCAGCCTGCCGAGCACTTATATAATCATCACTCCTTAATGGTCTGTGCTCTTGCTCTCTGGCCATAAGCAACATATCATGTGATCAACACTGGCCAGGACTTAAATAGCACTACCCCCTCATTATGCATTATTTGGCTCGGGACTAAGTGGGACCGAAATTGTGCTTTGTGGAACATTCATGTGACAATGAATGAACATGGCTGATGTGTGCTTAGGTTTTTTTTTTTTTCCCGTGTGTCTCTTTGGAAACATTTTGTTATCATTGTGTGCGAGTTGCCAAGGAGCTGTTCAGCATATTTGAACAGACCACTTCAACTACTTTTTTTTTTTTTATGTGCATGAGGGTGGAGACAAATCAGAAGGACACCCCCCCCCTCCCCTCTCACTAAACCCTAAACCAAAGTGTTGGCATTGATGTTGAAATTCACGTCGTTTTCTTTTGTGTTTTCCACAATTTGTGTATGGTGGGTGACCAAGGAGCCCATTAGACCAAACTGGGCTTCGTCTTGCTGTACTATGCCAGCGACTTAATGAGATGACCTCCACATAGTCTTGTTGCTCCTCTTCAGACCTTCATACCTGTACACATGTATCTATATTTTATTTATTTGTACAGTGTCCAGATACGTCCAGTTCGTAATAAGTACAGTTCATCATTGTTCCACAAAACATAAAAGATTGAAGTGATAAAAGCACAGATTGGTTTGCATTATTGTGGTAATGTCATCTGTTGTTGTCGTGAACGCTTGCAAGACCGCAAATCAAAGTGTTTATATTAATTTAATAACTCTAATTGAAGTAGTTAAAAGTTTAGCGGAAGCCTAACAATCTGGAATAATTCTGGTATTATTTGCTGATTCGTTGTATTTTTATAAAAAAAGAATACACAGAAAGAGTACCTTGAAAAAAATAATTCCATATTAAATCTCAATCACAATATTCAGTGTAAAAAAAAAAATGCAATTACTGTAGATTATTTTTCTAAATCAGTCATTCCTAGTTGAGAGTGAACCAATAGCACCCCTGCTGGTTCCAACCAAGTATTGCACTCCATTTTGTGCACTTTGGGAACGGTAAATGGGAGGCATCATCACTGCTGTTGCTCTTGGCGAGCTTTGTAGCCAGCTGCTGCCAAGACCCCCCCTCACTGTACCCACTAACACATGTCTGCACCCGCCACCGTCATGCATTGCTTACCCCTCACCCCATTTTTTTTTTTTTAACTGTCTTTCTCCTCTCCCTATTCCACTGTCACCACATCAAGACGCTGGTGGGCCTGTTTGTCTCTGTTGACCTTGGCAGCAGAAAAGCGCTGGAAGAAGAGACAAAGTGAATAAATAACTGCAGGGAGGAGGCACAATTGTCACAGATCTGTAGAAAGAGGCATAGCATTCCCCTAGTGAAGTCGACGTTTCTCAGGCCAGGAGCCTCTTGTTTGCCTTTTGCAGGGAGGCACTCTGGGTGGATTCATTTAAAAGTGGATGAGCGAGCCTCAAGTTCCGAGATGGAGAAATTGCCGGTATAATGTGCATGCTTAAAGCAATTAGAGTAATTGTTGGCAACCTTTTCCTTCCTTTGTGTCTTTATTTCACACTGCTTGTTTAGCCTTGTTGCCTCGGATGCTGCATTTTTTTCCACCAGCCTTATAATAATAATATCATACGGCTGAAATATGCTGCAGCAGGAGATAATGTGCTGCTCGCAGCCTGTTAAATCATGCCAGGCCACCGCTCAGAGCTGCGAGTTCAAGTGGTCTTTAGCCCGCGTTGGGGGCTGCGTCTTCCCTGAAATAAATCTGTCAGAGTTGCACAGGAAGCCTGTTTAAAAAATAAATAAATAAATAAATAAATAAAAACTGTTCTGTTTTAATTTTGAAAGCTGAAATTTGGGATTATGTGTTGGTTGCGTAGACTGTGCGTATGTTGTTAAAACAAACAAAAAAGAGACATAAGAAATCTCTCAGCGAGCTGGTGGCAGATGGACCGTCTTTCCGCATCTGCTGCGAGCAGACTGGGGGCTTTGTACTCATCTCTCTTGGGGGAGACTGGGGCTTTCTCCTTTTCCAGTAGATTCCTGTCTATCGCAGCAACTAAGAAAAACATCTGTGGCATGCAAGAGGGAGAAGGAGAGAGAAAGAGACAGAAAACAGCAGGAGAATGAGTATGAATTAGAAAAAAATTTGCCCAAAATGTTCCTTCTTATCATTTGTTATGGTAGTTACTTTTTCTGAGGTCAGCTTTTTGCAGAGTATCTGGATCCTATCATCGTAAGATAAATGTACATCCTTGTTTTCCTTGACAGTAGATGCTTTGTTTTGTGCTATTTGGACGTGATAGCATATCAGTGTCAGGGTTCATTGTGAGGAAAAAAGTAAAAGAGCCGTCAATGACCCCCCTCCCGTAAAAAAAAAAAAACCTTCCTATATACCCACTCACACCCCCCGTCGACCCAAACGTACACAATTCCTTTGCCAACTCCCCCCACCCCCTCCCTACCCCTTCCTCACTGCGCCTCCCCCCTTTCCCCCCGCCACACGATCAAGCCGCCGGTTTTGTGTACTATTGGTCCTCGGGCGTCAAAACAATCCAGCGGGGCTGCCTGACTTGTTTTAATTAGGCGGCACTCAAACGGCAACTGTCTCTCCGACGTGACCAGGCAGAGGTGCGCCGCTCTCCGTCCGCTTGTACTGTAAATACCCCACCGATGATGCTCCTCAGCTTCTTTCTTCTACTTTTTTGTTAGTACTTTTCCTGCTGGCTTTTTTCTCCCTCTGCACTTCATTTTTGATGCTTCCAGGCATCTGAGCCCCGACAAATGTTTCCCTACCAGGGAGAGTGGATTTCTCTGGCTCTCTTGTCTTAAAAGGTAAGGTCACAGCCTCTCTATCCTTCTCCGCTCAAGTGTGATCTTGTGCAGGATGCGTCACGGCAAGCGGCGCTTTGTGGTCGCGAGGATGTCGGTCGCCCGAGCGCGCCTTGGCTAATTGTTTCCAGAGCGGCCCCTCACTCATCATTCACACACGACACGCTAGAGGAGAAAGACGACACATACCTCCGCCAACAAATCAAAGCAGTTTGGGGTGTCCTCCAGCCGGGTTTTGGAGAGGCGAGCTGTGCGCCGCTCCGCCTGTGGATGCGTGTGTGCACAATGAGCCGCAGTGAGAGAGTGTGCCATTAGAGCGAGAGAGAGTTGCGAGAGGGACGGGAGAGCCACCGACCGACCCCCATGCACACACTTTGGATTTTCTCACTCTTAAAACTGCTGGGTAAAAAACAACCCAATTTGGGTCAAAAATTGGACCTAAACACTAACTAACTGGGGTCAATTTGACCCAATTTTCTGGTTCATGTAGAGAACATCCAATTTTTTGTACAAAAGTTTTGACCTAGCAATTCATTAGAAAAAAAAGAAGTACATTTTGTCACAAATATGTAAATAAATGAATAATAAAATAATGATAATAAAAAATATAAAAATTTAAATATAATGTAAAAAGTAATAATAATAATGAATTAAAATAATAAATAATCTGTGTTGAACTTCCACTCATACAGGAAGTGATAACTTGATAGCAAAATTGTGAATGTGATGTATTTCATCAGCGATGTACATAAAAATGATAATCTAATTATTTCCAAGTGAGGCGAGAGAAAGAAGCCAGCGTCATAAATTTCCATTTCACACACACACACACACTTGCTCCCCCCCCCCCCCCCTCAAATCCAGCATCATGTCCTGATTGGGTTGGGGGGCCTGGTTGGTAATTGCCCCGGTGACAACTGGAAATGATGGAATGATTGCCAGGAGAGAAGTCTACTGCTGTTTTTTTTTTCTAATGGGGCAATGGTGATTTGCATGAATGGCATATTGGTGGTGAGCTGGCAAGAGCGAGAGAGAGAGAAAGTGGGGCGGGGGCTGGTTTGTGGTGGGTGGGTGTGCATGTGTGGCGGTGGTGCTCGTGGAAGGGTGGGGGGGGCGTTAGTGGTGGTGGGGGGTGGTTGTGGGGCTTGGAGCTGGCTTGTTTATGATGCCATCTCCCCCCCATAAACACGGTTGGAGTGATGACACAGATAGTGTTGCCTCTCCACACGCGGTGACACCGCTCGACTCGCTTTCGAGCCCTCGGCGGCGGCGGCGGAGGCGACACCTCTGCTCTCCTCACTTTGAAGGTAAAAAAAAAAAAGTCATGCATCCATTCATCCATCTATTCACCCCTCACTGATCCATCCATCCATCAATCTGCTGTCATCAACCATCAACTCCTTCCTTTTATTGCCGTTGTCAACTTTACTGCCGGCTGTGTAACTTTGCTCTACTGCTTAATTAGTTGTGATGAATTGCCCCGTGTGTGTGAGTGTATATGCATGTAGACTTTGTAATTGTGCTAATTTCTGCTGCTGAGGTAGTTGAGGGGAGGAGGGGGGTGGTCACTTCCAGATGCGTTAGCTGCTACTTTTAATTCAACAAGACAATTAAAGGGCACACACACACACACACACACACACACACACACACATATACATGACCCTAGTGCAATATTAATCACATGCAGATGTGTGTTTAGCATGGACGAAGAAAATAAACAAACTCTTGAGGAGCAGATGTTT
Organism: Vanacampus margaritifer; assembly: GCF_051991255.1. Taxonomy (NCBI): domain Eukaryota; kingdom Metazoa; phylum Chordata; class Actinopteri; order Syngnathiformes; family Syngnathidae; genus Vanacampus; species Vanacampus margaritifer. The sequence continues at coordinate 6,813,372 of NC_135446.1, forward strand.
AGTCTGGAGAGGTCACTAGACTGATCACGGCTGAAGCGCTAATTATTGTTATCAAAGACAAGTGTTGGATAATTTGTTGACTTAAATATTGATGAGGCCGAGCGTGGGCACGCTATTGGGCGAGCGTGGGCACGCACGCTATTAACATTTCATCCAGCTTTGTGCAGGAATGTGAAAAGGGGCTCCTCTTCATAATTTAATACCCTAATGCATAATGAGCTATGTGATTAGTTCACATGGAGAATTGGCCAAAGTCTATTTTGAAGGCAGATAATTTACATTGTTCTCCAGAGTCTGTCCTGTAATAGCTTCTGGAGCGCAATAAAATTAAATGCTACACATTTGGAGTCACAAATCCCCCTGGTGATATTCACTTTTCTCCTGCTGTGTTCATTTGCTTCAAAATATAGATTGGGAATTATTCAACTAGCGCACATGTTTACCACCGTGTTTTATTTTGCATGCACACCGGCCAATTAACAGCGTTCATTAGCCGAGCTGCCATATTTGTTTTGAAAGTTGAGCCAATCACTTTGTTATGTTAATTGTGATGTAATTTAATTTGAGTTGCCGTAATGATGATGCCGCTATTATCTACATAAATGATGCAGTTAAGTAGCACGGGCCTCATTTGCATGTGCTTGTTGAAAGGGGGGGAGGCTGTGAGTGGGGGGGGGGGTGTTGGCGGCAAAAAGAGTCTGCTCCTGAATCACTCCCGCTTTTATTTTGGGCACTCCTGGCCTGTCGGCTCGTTATTGACAGTAAAAAAATAAACAAAAAATTTAAAAAAGGCCTTGGAAGGAACAATACTGTATAGAAAAAAATGATCATTTAAATAACACACTTCTTTCCCCTGCTTTTAATATGTTCATTCATTGTGTCGCTGTGTATTTGTTTTTTGCAACAAAAAAACCCAAACAATTTGTTAATTCCGACAGGAGCAAGGGTGATGTGTCTCCCCTGAGCAGTTCTAAAGTCCCCAGCCGAGCATGAAAGAAGTGTGACTAAGCCAGTGTTAAGTCGAGGAATGCCCGTGTCCCATTTGGATGTGACTTTTTGCTTTGCAAAGATCAGCCGACCCCACCCCCCATCCTGAAGCCCCTCCTGCCCCCCCCCTTTTTATGCCCCTAATTGCTTACATAAATCTTATCAGCTATGAATGAGGAGTGTTGCGGTGTTGTCAAGCGCAATCTTCGCCCTTATTTACCAATTCATTAAGATCTATCGATGCAGGACTGCTGAGGGGGAATGACGACATCAATCAGAGGTGGGGGACATAATGGCCCTAATCAAGCAGAAATAACTGGAACCGTCACAATGAGATATGTCTCAAGCCGGCTGTGTCCCGCGTGTGTGTGAGTGCGTCCGGCCGAGCCGCGAAGCTGCAGCAGCGACGGCGGCGGCCAGCCCTCGTTGTCTCCCACTCGCGGCAGCCGTCACCAGTTTTGCGTAAAAGTCCGTCCCGTCTGAAAGCAGCTCGGTTTTTCTTTCTAGTTGGAGTTGCACAGCGCCAGTGGAATACTCGCAAGCGTGCAGGACTTTTAAATGGAAGTCGGCGGCTCTGGTGCGCCTCCTCTACTCTTGCTAAAGATGATTGGACCAGACAATGAGGGCTCCCCCCACTCCTACCCCCCTTTTTATAGGTCAATTAGCCCTGATTAGGTGGGCCGACTTAATTAATGCAATTGGCAAATATGCAAATGAGAGCTGACTGATGGGCTTTCGTCACTTGTCTAGCTCGCCCCCACTACGTCGGTGGCAGGGATGTCTGTAAATGATACGGGACGACCTCTTTGCCTTAAGAAAGCATATTTAAGAAAATTCCATCGCTTTGCCTTTCGGACTCCTTTTTTTTTATGTAGTAGTAGTAGTAGTAATTGAATAGCAAGTATACAATAGCAGTTAAAAGAAAAAAATAATCGACCTCATTGTGTTCTATCTTTACACACTCCCCTTGTCTTTTCTTCCCACAAACACACACTGTCAGTCCATTCATGGACACCGTGGCAAAGAAGTCGGCCTTTTATCTTATTCCGTCTCATCTCCTTATTGTAAATAGGAGAATTAAGTTGGAAGCAGTCTTGCCTGAATGTCTGCTATCACGGCGCTACAATTTCTTGCCGGCTCAAATTAAGAATTGAAACACGACGGCGGGTTTTGTCGGGCTCATTGGACAGCAGATAACCACGTTTTGATGCTGTTGCTTTGAATCATGTTAATCCCGGGAAAAGTCCATTATTCATATTCATCTCTTTTCATTTGGCCCTTTTTCTGATTTTGTAAATATGATTTCCTCACGCCTCCCCCTTCACACCTTTTTTATTGTCAATCTAAAGCACTTTTGTAATTCTCTATCTGAGAGCAGAAACCATTAATATACACAGGTTTATAAGAAGTAGTCATTAATGCTCTTTTATGGTGGCCCCGTCGTGCCAAAAAGGAAGCTTTTAAGGCACGGCATCCTGGCGTGCCTGACTTCATCTGGGGGTTTGTTGCTTTTCCACACCAGCTTCAAGCTGCTGCTGCTCTTGTAAAAAGTCAGAATACAAGTCTACATAGGATCATTATGTAGGATTTGTTCAAGGCATCAATTTACAACTGATTTTTGATTTGTAGATTTAATACATCATTGCAACTTTTTTCCCCATCCGCTCATATGTGGCGTTTTGATTTATTAGCCAATCTCAAGTATTGAATATAGACGCATTTTACCCTTGCCTAGTTACTACTTTATTTGGTATGCGTACTAACTTATGGCAATGATGAATTAATTTCACTCAAGCACAGAATCTGTGCTTATTTGAAATGGTGACCATATCTCCATTTGATGAGAGCACTGTGAGGAGCCATCAGAGTGTGAAATGTAATTTCTATTATATTCCTTATTATTTTGGGGGGCGAAAAGAAAAGAAATATCCCGTCAAGCACCTGGAATGTGAAGCGATAAGGAACGGACGTCTGGGATCACATATTTACCGGTCATTTCTCCTCTTCTCCCATAATGAAAACATTTTTTTGTAAGCGAAGCGATGCATACAAAATGAGGCTTGAAGATAGAGACGCGGTGACAATGAATTGCCCGAACCCGTGTCAGGCTTGTTGTGCATTAACGGGAGCATATGAGTGTGTGTATTGGCCGTGTGTGTGTGTGTGTGTGTGTGTGTGTGTGTGTGTGTGTGTGTGCGTGTGTGTGTGTGTGTGTGTGTGTGTGTGTGTGTGTGTAATTCGCCAGTCGACAGCAGACAGCTGTGCGTGCCTGCTGGATGGATGGCCGGTGTCATAGTGTGTGTTTACCGCACATGATAGAGCGGCAGACAGGCCAGGTAATGAGGCAACATTAAGGGCTTTTAGAGCCCGCAAACAAAGATGGAGGAGCGCTTCTTTCACCTTTAACGCTGAATTCGCTGCCTTCGTGTGTATCGTGGCACTTCTTGGAAGAGAGCTCGGCGCAGTCCTTGGACCGACGGATTTCCCTACAGATTCCATACCAACATCATCGAGAGATGTTTGTTCAAGGCGGTATAGCAAAGTGTGGATGTACAAGGAATGCAAAAAAAAAGAAGAAGAAAGAAATAGTTGTCTCGTACCCGCCAAGTTGTTTGGGAAAGTTCTCCGCATGAAATGCTGGACAAGAGTCAATTTTCGAGATGTTTTGGTCACTTTTCGAGATGTTTTTATAATTTCGCCATCCGAGGTCAAGAGTTCAGGATGTGTGGTTAGGGTTAGGGTTAGGGTTAGGGATAGACCAATTGTCGACCGGGACGATTATCGGCATGTATAGTATGTGACTGAGTGACGAATGCTTGGGAACGTAGCAAACTTTGGGTTTTCATCAGGGTTCGTCAAAGCGTGCAAAGATGTTCGCAGACAGTTTTTAATTGTCGCAAAGAAATTTTCAACATGGTCATGCAGTTTTTTTACTCTCTGCAAACATCTGTACAACCTTTACGAAAACCCTGCTTTATATTTATGTTTTTTTTTTTTTTATTCTCTTATCTTTATGAACTCTGAGAACTCCATGCACTTTTTGTTTTTGTTATAAATTCAAACCAAATGAAGTGAGTGTTTTTTTTTAGCAGTTCAAATATGTTTAAACTTTAGGGAGCTATTTACTCTTTTAGTTTTTTTTTTTTTTAGCATATGACATAGTGATGACCCTCCTTTTACAATTTAAAAACACATTTGACTATTCTTAATATGTTTAAAATGAAAAGAATCACTTCCAACATGTTGAAAATTTGAAGAGTTGTTTTAACAGACGTGCTTAATGACATCTCAATAAAGTTAAGCTTTTTAATTTTGACACTAATATTTTCTGTTTTGCTGCAAAATAAATATCAGTTCTATTGACTACTAATAATCGCTGTGCTTGTGTGTGTGCGTGTGTGCGTGAGACATCGCATCAGCCCTCCTCCTCCTCAGCCGTAGCTGGCCATCCCGCTCATCATTGCAGCTTGGCTGTGTTTCTAATTGACACTTTAATTGGCAGATTTGAATGCTGCCTTTTAGCTGGTTAATTAATTTATCTCACCGCTGTCATTAAGGTTAAAGCACCATCTGATCTTTGCGAATACGCTTTGCATACATCTGCATTATCATGACGCCAAATGTGTTTTTGTTATTTTGGACGTGGCGTCCTTTGCGCTGTTTTTACATCTTGCTGGCTTTTACTTCTTTGTCTCAGTTTTTTTAGCAGTCGGACAAGAAGAAGAAAAAAAAGCAGCGATGCAGGTTCCATTAGAATGTTCATAAAATTGTAGTAAAGGCAATCAGACAGTCTTTCTCTGAATATTTTAAACATCAGCCATGTAAAATTTATGCCTAATTTGAATACTTATTAGCCGGCTGATCTCGGCCGCAGCCTTGAGTTTCTTAGTCCGAGATTCATCTCCGGATTGGATGTCACATTGTGCCAGTCTTGCACCCCGCCCCCCCTTTCCCCCCTCTGTCTCCCTCTTCTCTGCACCCCCCCTCACACCCATTGCGTCTTTCTTCCCTCCATCGGTGGTGAGCGGCGGCGACGTGTTAAACAGGGGCCTGTTTGTTCACAAGCGGGCCTCTTCCCTGTTTGCTTGTGTCCCAGGCAGCTGTCGCCCTGCTCTGTGTAACAGCTCAGCCCTGTTTGTTCTTTTCCGCCCGGATCCTGTTTATCCTGGCTGTGGACATCCTTTAAGACCTGTCCTCTATCAGCCTCTCGTCAAACACACACACACACACACACACACACACACGAAAGGACATTTGCACAACGCCATTAAAAGCGAATTTACTAGGCTAGAGAAGATCACGACACGAGCATTAGCAGCACTCATTCCTCTTTTGTTTGCTTTCATCAGTGGCTCAATTCTGACTACACTTTTATTTGGAACTGAAGAGAACTCAAATAAACAACACAACAGTTTTAATTATTTGAGATGTACATTTTTATGGTGGGTTGTAATTGTGCAAATATTTCTTTGCATTTTTCCATTGAGTGTTGAGTGATGTCCTCTGCCCCTGCGAAGGTAGCAAGCATGAAATGCAAGAGGGAAAATGATAAAACATTTATTACGAGAGAGAGAGCGAGAGAGGAGCTAATATACATAATTTATGCTGTTTTTAGCACAATCATTAATGATAGTCGTGATAAATTCATTTCCCTTTCTTTCTCTCCTTGCTTTTCAAATAGATGCAGATATAATTCATTCAAAAATCTCATCTTAATTTGATTATTTCTTAAAATGTGTTTACGTCGTCTGATGTGTCTCGTGAATTTTATTTTGTGTTCTGAGACGAGGTTTGATGAAAGAAGATTTGGGCTAATATTTGGCAAAAGTAGTCCGCGCGTTGTGATTTGGCCCCGCCTCCTCCCTGCTGCCAAATTGTAATTGGACATGATGAGCTTTTGCGTCATTAGACCACTTCACTCTTTGACAAGCCACACTTAAAAAAATAAAAAACCCTGCAGAGTCAAGATGGAAAATATTTTCCGAGTGCCTGTCATAAAGATGGTAGCAAGAAATGATGTGTGTTTTAATCGTCACATAATTGTCTCAGCATGTGTTTGTCTTTATTTTCACAAATGATGCAGGACTTTTATTTAGTGTGGCGATGGCAGTATTGATGCAACTTCTTCAATCTTTCATTTATGCCTGCATTTTAAGCACATTTAGTTGCCCCCGCTCCCTTGTCAAATAGAACCAGGACGTGCATCTCTTTGTACTGCTTCATTTACACAATGAATGCATAATTGCGCCTCCTGCATCGCCCCCTCCTCCCTCTTCTTTAAATGCTTTAATTTGGAGAGGGGGGCTGTGGATAATGGCTGCATTAAAATATATAGGATGCAGGGGGGGTGGACTGGTAGAATTGTAAGAAGAAGAGCCCTAACCGGTGCCTCTTAATCACTTCTAGGTTTTAAATCATGATGATGCAGGAGTCGGCCACAGAGACAATAAGCAACAGTTCAATGAGTCAAAATGGAATGAGCACCCTAAGCAGCAGCCAATTAGAGGCTGGCAGTAGAGATGGGAGATCAAGCGCTGGTGACACGAGCAGCAGCGAAGTAAGCACAGTCGAGCTGCTGCATCTGCAACAACAGCAGGTAAGTTGTGTTTCTTCCCCGCTCGCTCGTCCGCCCGCCCGCCCGCCCGCCCGCTCACTCATTCACTCTCCCTCCTTTTTACCCCCTCTCCATCACGCTCCTCTTCTCTGTAAGGCACCCGCACATCTACATGCTTTTTGGGTTTCTTTAACACGCATTTGTGTGAGTTTTGGTGGCATCCTCAGGCCGGTAGTTTGATTCCGTTTTCCCTGATTGCTTTTTGGAATTTGTAGGGTTTTAAGGAGCTTTTGTGTGTGTTTGTACGTGGGTTGGAGTGGTGTGTGTGTGTGTGTGTGTGTGTGTGTGTGTGTGCGTGTGTGTGTCATTGCAGCGCAGCGTCCACCAGAGGGCCTCCTGCCTCGGCACTGGCTCAGAGAGACGGCAAGCAGCAGTGACACTTTTAACCATGACTTAGTTCATGCATGCACAAACCATATATATATATATATATATATATATATATATATATATATATATATATATATATATATATATATATATATATATATATATATATATATATATATATATATATTAGAGGTGTCAATTGATCAATTAATCCATAACCATTTTGATAATCGATTAATCATTTCAAGCCTTTGTTTCACTTTGAGATAATTGAAATAGTTGAAATCCGATGACATCATAAGCTTTTTGTGTTGAATCAAATTAAAACTCAAACTTTTACTTAGGATAACAGTAATCAACATGTCAACTATTTTCTGATGCTGTGGACCAAAAGAGGAACTGAATCAATTACAAAAGTAATGATTATTTACAACCATAGCATGAATGACCTGTAATGTCAAAAACTTAGTCCTGAAGCAGCTTCAGAAGTGTGTATCAAACTGGTAGCCCTTTGCTTTAATCAGTAACCAAGAAGTAGCTCTCAATTTGAAAAACATTGGCGAGTACAACATCTCTCCCTCTCACGTGATCTGGCTTCGTTGTTGCTTATTTGGTTTTGTCTAATTGAACAATATCAAATAAAAATGAGCCGTCGGTTAACAAACGGTAATCATAATTGACTATAAAATAATTGATAGATTAAAAAATAAATGAAAAAAATTAATTATATATATGTATATATATATATATAATATATATTCGTGCTCTTGGGCTTATTTCTTACTAATTGGTTGCACCTCATTTTCCATTTTCACTTCCTTTAACTATTCTGAATTGTCTACCAGAGCAAGTTGAGAGTGCCTGAACTATCGGCGTGTGTGTGTTTTGGGGCATTTTTGAAAGTCAGGCGCCAGGGGAGTAAAAGAGTCAAGTGTCTCTTTTGTCTCTTCATGGTGAATGATGGCTTTGACAGATCGCCAAAAGAGCAGCGGGAGATGCGGTTGGGGGCATGGGGATTGAGGGGCAATGCCGTGGGTTTGGTCGTCGTGTGTCCTCTTTTGGTTTGCTGCTCATTTTCATACAAGTTGTGTGTAAATATGTGTGTGTGTGTATGTTGTTGGAAGCAGCTGAAGCCCCATGGTGGTGTATGTTTGCAGGGTGGTGGGGGTCAGTCCAGCAAAATGAAGCATGTCCTGCAGGCCCCCCTCACTCCCACCCGTGACATACCCGACCGGCCTCACCCCATCCTCCATGCTTGCTGCAGCACCCAGCAGCCATGCTGGTGGCCGCAAGTCGTCATTTATCACCACACTGCTACTCTTTCCGTACATACACCTGATTGAGGTCAAGCAAACTTGGAGTAACAAATGTTGTTCATCACTAAGAGAGCAAAAGGACACAAATGGCTTTAAATGTCTATTTAAGTCCCAGCATTAGATAGACTGTTGTTACGGTGTGTGCGTGTGTGTGACAGTGAGAAAAAAAAGAAAAAAGAGAGGCGAGGCCTTCTTCCGAGCCAGAAACCGACACATTGAAATGAGCAGTCCAGCTAACAGGTCTCTGGAGGCTTTTTAAAATCTTCACATACGCTCGGCACAACGAGGTCCAGCGCTCCAGACAAAAGACGGAGGCGTCCTCGTGCATTTGCTTGCATTCTTTCCTTGCAAGTGAGTGAATGACAGCTGGCATGCAACCGTTCAACTGTTTGCCGGGAAGGGAAAAAAACAAAAAACATCCATGAGTCTGTTTTCAAGAAAGGCTGTTGGCTGTAATTTTCCTCCCAGATTTGCCGTGACATTGAGTGGTCCGGTGGGTATAGGAAGCTGCACTCTCTCATCACGCTGCTGGAGGGATGATTAATAATAAGCACTGATGAATTCTCCCCACCCCTGTCCCTCTGGGTTGTGCCATTACCTTGCAGCTTCCCAAATACCACCTGCAGCTATAATTAGAAAAGCAGCATCTTAAGGTCTCTTGCCTTAGATTGGACATTGTAGGACACAGATCACCAAGATTGAAGATTTAGCATTTGTATCATCCCGACTAAGAATCAATATAGTTTAGTGAATATCTCTCTGACAAAGTCATTCAAAATAGAGAATTGCCGTGGAATTTTCAATACCATTTTTATCTTGGATCTCGGTATAGTATGCGCTAATCTAGTCATCTTTTGTATTTGACATTAAAGAAAAAGCCTCGTTATCTATGGATCTGAGTAATAAGCAGTGTGTCCGCAATCGAATTTGCCGCCACTAATTTCTGCCGGGGGTTTCACCACCCGCCTCCCCCAAAGGTTGCCTAAATAGAGCTAATTTGATTTCAGATCAGCGATTAGATTCCTACTTTATCTGATTGCAATTTGCCAGCCGCGGAAATGCATTGACGCAAATGATGAATGTTGCTCGGCACTAATTGCCACGCGTAGCGATCGCTATAAAAGCATGAAAAAAAAATGCAATAATGTAATCCTGAACAGCGATCGATTCATCATTGAGCGTCCAGGTTGTCATAATGCAGCCCTGTATGAATATGCGAGCATTGATCTTTAAATTTGGACATCAAGATGAAGAGGCTGTTAGTTGATTATCTTGCTAATCAGAATTGATGAGCCAATACTGCCCCCTCCTCGGAACGGCCTGCACTTATTGATATTCAAAGCTCAATCTGGGTCCTGGCCTATATTGTGGTCAGTCATTTGAGGCGAAGGCCGACTTAACAGCTGGTAGAACAATCCCCAACGATGCTTGTTTACCAATCATCTGCTTGACAAACAAGCGCTACGTTCCGATGATAACGATGGCGGCGTTTTGACATCAGTTCCAACCACAGCTCTGCTTCCAGACTACCTTTGTTGCTCCATGAGCACTGAGGCAATGGTCCAAGTTGGCGGTGACAGCAATTAACCTGCCTTCCAAGCTGTTTAGCTAGCGGGAAACGGTCAGGATGAGGAATTTTGACAGCAGGTGACGGCTAATTTGCCGGGTTTTGGGGGCAAATTCAAACCTGCCCCCAAATGTAAAGTAATTGAGTGTGTGCCACTCACCATGTATCTTCTTACAAGATTTTATTTATTTTTTTTGTAGGGTAAATTTGGAAAAAACTGCTGACTTGCATTGTTTAACTATTGTCACCTCTCACAAATAAGCCTCAAGCATCGTTTCCTTTCTGCCCTTCACCTACCTTTCTTTCTCTTTCTCTTTTTACCCCAACACACACACAAGATGCAAATCTGTGCTTTGCCCTTGAGCATAATTTAAAGGCCTAATCACCCAGACTGTCCCCTTTGGATGCAAAAGGAAAGGAAAGGCATGGGGGGAGGCTGGCGTCTCATTTGCACCCTTACACAAAGAAGCTCATTAGGTTTATCTTTAAGGCCTGAGATTGCCTCACTCGACTGTGTAAATAAGACACCATTGGCCCTGGCTTTGGTGCATCAATCAGCTCTCAGGACAGGAGAAAGACGACCACCTGAAATATGTTCCATTTCATAAACGTGTGGCTTCAGAAGCACTGAATAGCAAGCGGCATACGTCTTTGTAAAATTATTGCCCCGGTCAGTGAAAAGACAGCTTCCGTGTCCGACTTATTTACAATGGACGCCATCCTTCTTTCTCTTCCAAGGCGAGCTATCGGCAGACGGTCCCCACAGGATGGTACATACAGGCCGGTGACATATATATATGTAGGTTCCCCCTCTGCGATGACACTAAAGATATACTATGTGAATGACAGCAGGGCTACTGTTTGCACGCCCTTCCCCAGACAAAACACAGCTTTATTCTATTATCTATATAGATGCCACCATTTCCTCCTCCTGTAGCGCTGTCTCCTTTTATTCTCCGGCTTCTTCCAACCTGGCCTGTCCATCTCACTTTAAGGCACATTACACGTGGCCTCCTGAAATTTACAGTGGCGCTCTCCCAGTAACTCCATTTCGCGCCGGAGTCTCTCGAGAGCGTGGCGAAATGTCAGGCGTCGAGGCTTGAAAGGGAGACGAGGAGAAAAGAGAGAGAGGGAGGATAGCGATGGAAGAATAGAGAAAAGGGCATTAAAAGCGAGAGAGACGAGTGAAATCTGCTGGAAATAAACACTTGTGGGCATTTTATGCTCAAGCAGTCAGGAACTGCTGCAAAGTAGCAGGTACGGGAAGCAGAGGTGCAGTCAATATCATTTAATCATGAATATCACTCGAGATGGGCATTTTTGTATTGAATGGACTGGTCACTGGATTGTTGTAGCAACTAAGGCAAAACAGAATACAATTTTGGCTCTGAAGAAGACCTTACCATCAGATAGGCAAAGTATAGCAGGAGTTCACAAGATTAGGGAAGACATTTGCCTATTAAAATACTGTTTATTGTTCATTTTTCCCATTTCTCCATCCATACTTATGGTGGGGATGTAACAAAAAAAAACACTTACAATCTCAAAATCGATCTTGATTTAAAAAGCTGCATAAAATTGAATCGTTCCACTTTAAAATAATCTACGGAGATACGTATCAAATCGTCTTTTATTGGAGAGATATATCTTTGAAGGAATTGTCAAGTTCATTCAAAGAACTCATCTTGAGTGAATCGTACCATATGACATCAAATAGTAATCCCACTGAATCCAACTGAATTGAGTCACTCCACTTTAGAATAAACAGTCATTCAATTGTATTACAACCCATGTATCAAGAATCATATGTAATGTCGAGAGACAGTGAGTGAGTGAATGAGGGAGAGAGGGGAGGGAGTGAATTTATAGCCTAATGACTACAAGCATTTTTGTCTTGTCTATTGAGTGCATTTGGTTAGGATTGGGATATTTGTAAGCAGATGCTAAATCATATTCTTTTTTTCTTTTCTTTAACCCCGAGGAAACCCAAGTGAACCTACCTGTAGGTTGAAAGACAATAGCAAATGCAGTAATTGAATCCCAGCAGGATACGTTGGACTTGGAGTCATTAGTCTGCGTCCACTGCCGAGATTGTTTTGTATGCAGAACACCGGCCATATGAAACACTGTGTTTATAACACAACTGGATGTCAACACAATCCAAAAATGGCTTTTGTATCACGCTACGAATTTCTAGTTAATTGCGTTTCTTTCTCGTTTCTCCTGTGTTAGGCGGTTGACAAATGAACTCGGCCAGGGTTAACCACTTGCGTGTAAATAAAAGGCAGCCATCCAGCGGTCACACACTGCGGCCCGATAGGCCTTCCGCCAACCTGCACGCCGGGCGGGATCAATGGTCACTTCACAACTCATTTCCTTTTACGCCTCTCTAACTGCCCTGTTTTAGCGCTGGGAAATAAATGGCCACTGGATCTATAAGTCCACTCACACAACCACGTACTCTGAAGGGACTGAGCCAATAGTCTGAGCTCAATACCCTCCACAATAATTTATTTGCCCGGGTGCTGAATGGACGATCATCTTTTGTGGCGCAGCAATCGAAAACAGGCATTCTGTCATTGTTTGTTGCCACTCCCCTCTTGTTGGCTTAAACCCAGTACCAGTCGTTAATATGGCAGGATGGAGTGTTATTGTCACACACAGCCTGGATATATACATGTCTTTGTACCTGAAGTGGCGTAAACACACATCTTGTGTTGCATATGATGCGTAGCTGCTTACTTTTCTCTAAATGATTCTCTTCCTCACACCCCCCACCCTACACCCCATACACACCCCGAGTGGCTTACAGTCATTTGATAGGCCACGGCACCACTATCCATTTAACAGAGCTTAAAAAATCCTACATATGCATATGGTGGGGTGTCTTAAGCTGACAAGCAAAAGACGGGATTTGCTAGAAGGCAGCTTTGGAGTGTTGTGAATTTAACAAGCATGTCTAGTATTACAGTTCCTCTCCGCTTTAGCCATGAATAGTAACAAATCAGCCTCCGAAACGCTTGCCCGACGGTTTGTTGTGTATACCCCGCAAGCCTCCCACCTCTCGTCTCCTGCTCCTCTAACAAATATTAAAATGACTTCAAATCTTGCTAAGAAGGCGACTTGCAAGGAGTGGGAGCATCATTAATGACATTGGTGTCCTCTTTATCTACCGCGCCCAGGATCTCGACTAACAGATTCCAGGTATCAAGGTTTTTTTTTTTTTTTTTTTTTACTTGTTAACACTTTCTGCTCCTCAGATTACCTTCATCCCTGACCCATTTCTTGAATAGATAAAGAGCTCTCTGCCATCTCCCAAGATGTTTGTACTTGTAATACGACCAGGCTGCTCCTTTTTTTTTTTTTTTGTATTGCTTCTGAACGTTGTGTGTGTGTGTATCTATACATATGGAGGAGAGGAGGCAGAGGCTCTCATACAAATGCAGTAAATAAGAGCCACGCCGCGGGGAATTGAAGGCTACGAAAGCGACTGACTGACGTGTTACTTAGCGTCGGCTTTGGCTTTCCTCGCTGAAGGTTGGAATAATAGCGGCCATTTTTGTAATGCGCAACGTTTTTATCCATATGTCAGCTCTATTTACGTAAATCGGCTCTCCCAGAGCAATTGCATTCCCAATGTTCTTGTTGTTTCTTTTCCCCCCTCAATGAAATAGAATAAGATCTATCCTAGTCTTGGTATCATTCACCAAATCGGTGCCTGATGTTCTCCTTCCAACAGTACGGCATTCCTCATCAATTCTGAGCCACTGCTTATTTACCCACGTAGGAACACGTTAACGGGCCTCAACTGATCAGCAATGGCACTGCGAGGCTTGCTTGTTCCGCCCCAGTAAAAGCGAGCATATGCAGAAAGGCGCTTTGTGGGGGCTTGGGCCGCACTTCAAGCTTGACTAGACACTAAGCTGATACCGAGTCTGCGCTGCCGAATCCCTCCCAGATTTGATTGTCTCCGCATGTGCATTGTTATCAGAGGTTTACATGATAAATATACATTAGCTCCGTGGAGCTATGCTATGCATGCTATTGTTTTTGCGATATTGTTAGCCATACGTTCACCTCGTTGGAGTTCATCATTCAAATCAGTGTAATAAATTTGATTTATAGTTAGGGAGGCCAGATTTCCAAAATTAAAAACCAGGCACTACAATTGCACTTAAAATCAAATGTACAATCAATTCTTACGAGGAACTATTTATATCAAATTTAATCACTAGTCAATCTGGTGACCGGTGGTTGTGTATTAATAGCTAATGCTAAATTATAACTTGGTTGACAGTTCAGCAGTGCTAAACAAGACAATGCACTCAACATCAAATTTGTGGCAATGTAGTTACCCCCGGAAAAATGTGTATGACCTGCAACTTGAGTTGACATGCCGCTGTTCTAATTTTAGTACATCAGATAAATTATAAAATCTTTCCATGTGCTCATGTTCTATTTATTGCTTTTTGGTGCATTGAATGAGTGCGTGAGTGGTCATTGAACGCACCGTGAGTCGCAAAACCCTGTTTATAAAATAAAAAATCAAGTGTTGTTCTTCGTGTCTTTAAAAGAAAATAAATGTGCCGCCAGAAACACTCAGCTTGCGTTTAGTCTGACTACATTTCCACGGACGCAGAAAGTAGTTCTAGTTCCAGTATGACATGAATAGTAATAGTAAATAGGAACAAATTTAACAGTTAAATTCCTTTTTAATTGGTTTATCCTATGAATCGCTTTGACAATTGTGTGGTTTATTGACATGTACACAGGCCAACCAGTTGGCTTGTTGACTGGAAAAAGCGAGACGCCCGAATGGGAACTCCGTAAAAGTGGGACAAAAACACGGGCCTGGTGAAATCAGCCAGAACTTGGGACGCAAGGCTCAGATCGGGACTGTCTCGATTAAGCTCAGATATCTGCTCACCCTGTTTATAGGAAAACTTAGTCAAAGTGTAGGCCTACTTGCTTGTTTCTGTTCCCATATCAGAATTTCAGCATAAAATAATTTTTCCTACTATAGGAATTAGGGTTGTTTCAGACCAACAAAAAATGATTATCAGACTTCTGAGTGAAGTATTGTTCATACTACTTTCAACCAGTGGTTTTACTTCTTAATGTAATTGTTCTGTCCTTGCATGGGGTGCTATGATGGAGTGATCATGCTTTTGGCACATTCATCAAAGCTCAAGAAGTGGGGGATAAAAGAAAAAAATCAAAAAAGAAGCCTGTTCCTTGCACAGTGTGCAACCGAGTGATACATTTTCTTGTTAGGAGAAATTACATCCACTAACTTGAGCTACTTCAGCATGAAATTGAAAAAGAAGCATTTCTTGCAAATTTCCATTCTTGATTCAATGAAAGATGTAGATTAGCCCTTTGGAAAAGGGCGGCGAATGGGGATGGAACAAGAGAAGTGGGACTGCTCGCTGTTGCTTGTTCTCACAAGCGTGATATAGCAAGCTTTTGGGAACTGCTGTTTATGACTCAGTCAGTCTGGCGGCACATGAAAGCACTTGAGCTATAGTTTGATGTATTCCCACACCTATGCATTGCTACATTTTCATCACAGAGCCCTAAAAAAAAAAAATCTATCCACTCCTCGTCACACTCCGTACCCACGACGGCTCCTTTTGTCCCCGTCTCCATTGCACCTTTAACACATGCATGCACCGATGATGGATAGACGTTGGGCGTCAGAGTGGAAGGCAGATAAGTGTATCTTCTACGGCTCACTTAAAGGTCAAATGCACGCCGTTGTAATTGGAATATCCACGAGACGACCAGCCAGGTATGATAGAAAGAAGTAGATTGGGAAAATATTAGAAATTTGATTAGCTAGCGGGAGAATGAGTATGGGCCTACGGCTTTCTTGGAAAATAAACACAACCATCAGTACTTCCCAGTTGACCAGCCTGATTCAGTTTGCGAGGTCGTCCTCAGTTTAAGGTCAGACAACTCTCTAATCGACCCTCAAATTGGGTGACACTTTACACCTGCCACTTAACCCGAGCTCTGCAGGACCAGACAGACTCTTAGTATTGACCCTCGAGTAGTCCTTGCCACGCAACAAAACCACTTTGGGTCTTCCAAAGATGTGAGATGGCGCTCTAATGCCAAGTAAAATGACAGTTTCTGGTATATTGGTACCACTGCTTGCCTCTGGACATTATTTAAACTTTTTGTGTTGAGTTCTTCAAGTTACTACATCTACCCTGAGATTGTTCTGTTAATAAAACTCCAAATGGCTTCAATATTTGGCTAAATCTCTCAAATTTAAAACTGTGGGTATATATCAAGCCCTCGATGTAGCGCTGAGATAGCTTCCTTATCAAATAGTCGGTGTACCATTTCAAATGGCTGCCTTCCGATCCTAAAATTATCTCCAAATAAACCACGTCTGGTCTGACGGCATCATCTCAAATTGTGCGCCTTCAAAAAGAGTAACATTTGTATAAAAGAGAGCAACACTTGACCTTACACACTCGCTGTCCATCACTCACTCGCACACACACTCTATTCTCCCCTGGTCTCTATTTTACTCTTTGTGATAGCACATTGTGGAAGCTCTCAGCTGTCAGGGCCTTGGAAAGGACTTTCCCTAAGAGCAGCCGCAGATAAAGAGCAGTGCTGAAAAGGTTTGCTGTCACCTTATCTGAAGGAATAGCGATAGAGCCCAGGTGAAAGGAAAGACTTTTGCTAAAGCCACCTGCAGAGAACCGACAGGAAATGTGGGTGAAGAAAAAATAGGATTTCATAATCCGTGAAGCAATGAAGAATTATGAAGAACTCCAAACTTGCTTCAACACTTACGTATGTACGTTGTTTCATACGCCCGGTGGCCACATGAGCATTACCTGCAGACGGGCAAAGTAGACCCTTGTTTTGCGGTGAAAAATGAAGTATGAGGCTTCGCGGCGGCGCTCCGCCCCCGCCTATACAGTCCTTTGCTTTCTTCCCGGTGTTTGGAGCGAGCAAATTCATCTTGTCAATCCTCCCGGGAGGGTGTAGCTATGCTGCTCTGTTTACTGTGGCAGAAAGTTAATATAAATTTTCATCAGTGGGGGAAGTTTACACATATGATTCTATTTGTCCTTCATTATTAGCACCTGAGTCTGGGGCCTGGGTAGGCATAATTGTCTACAGACGCAGGCCAAATAGATGCAAGGCAAAGGCAAATAAGCACAGCCCAAAATAATTTGATGCTTGTGTGTTACAATCCTCCACCCAAGGAATTCTTAATCTAGAGAATCAATAAACAAGCAGCAGCAGAGAGGGGCAGAGAAGATGAGAGGAAGAAATGAATGAGGTGATATAGGGGGGAGGTGAGCGGGGAGGAAGTTGAGGACTCAAAGTGCAATAGCGAGGCAGGGGAACGACCGGTTACCCGCAGACATACCATATGTTTATTTTTCACTCGGACATCTTTTAAATGAATCCTTGTTGTTCACTGTGGATTAA
>NC_135446.1:7195646-7288146 GCF_051991255.1 Vanacampus margaritifer
GTGAAAAGGAAGCGAGGGGAAGGGAAGTGGGATCTATGAGACCCATAAACTCGCGTCCTAATATCCGTCCCGTTATGTACATAAAGCTTCACTTTGCGTGAAGGAAAAAAATATCCGAGCGAGCGCACACGGCCCAACAGGGGCCACGGCGCTTCCCTCCACAAAGCGGAGGTGTGTTGGCCTTGGCCAGGGCCGCTGCTCGCTCACTTGCTCATGCTACAAGCATTAGCGCGAGACCTCGGAGTGTCAAAGCAGCATCCAATCGCCCGCCGAAGCTTCTCGTCCTCCACGGGCCGCCGTCGGAATATTCAAGTAAATTCCAGGAGAGCTTTCTTAGTCACGGTTCGCTTCACACAATCTTCATTTGCATAGTGGAGAATCCATTTGGTAGTCTGCAATGTTTTTTTCCCTGAAAAAACATGTTTGTTTCCCCCCCAGCCCTAGTCGGTCAGTTCGTGTAGGGGCTGGGGTAAAGCTTGAAGACTTTGTAAATCCACTGCGAGTAGAATGCCACGTTGACGAATAGCGCCGGCCGTGACGACGCGCATTTGGTGCGCTGGATGCTCACGCCGACAATTACTCGCCGCTCCTGCTCCTGGCACACCAGCGGACCGCCGTTGTCTTTCTGGCAAAAGGGAAGAAAATCGGCAGGATTAGCGCAGACAGACAATTATCTATCCCTGTTTTTATATTTCATATAGAGTTGTGATGCAAAGTATGAATTAGATGATCAACCCTATAAATAATTAGATTAAGATGCATCGGTTCCATTGTGATCTAAAAAATCTGCCTAGCAACAAGAAGCCGAGAAAATATGTGATGAAAAACGAATTTTATAATACAAAGTGCAAATTTCAATGTACTAAATAAGTGCATAGCTTAGTATTACAATCCCAAATAATAAATAATATGAAATGTGCCTGGTCACAAGTGGCTGAAGAGTATGGATTTTTAACTGTGTCTAATGCGCTGAAAAACCTCCAGTATGTAACAATCCTTGCTACTATAGACTAGCATGTGTTGTTTCTTGTACAAGCGACCAGGCAAATATTGAGTTGGAAACGCATTTTAGATTCAATAAAATGACTGACGTTCAATGCACTCTGTAGACTGCCTTGTAACAAGTGATAAAAATATTGCATTTATATTTAATACAGAGTAGAGATTCCAAAGCAATATGTGAGCCCTCCAACCCTTGCTATTTTGGGCTGATATACAGTTGAGCACGTATGCTCTATGAAATCTGCCTAGCTACAAGTGACCAAGTAACTGCGCGATGGATTATCAAATATGCTTTTGAGTATTTCTGGAATTAAAGGACCGATTACGCCATCCATTAATCAGATGTGATGATGAATGTGATGTGCAAGTATGATTTTTATCCACTCGGAGTGAGTGTGTATGTCTTTAAAGGCGGAGCCTCGTCTGGTGAGTGACGTGGGTGTCAACGAATGAGAGAGTAGAGTTTCCTAGCTTGTGATTTATGAGCACTTTATGAAATCTGCCTAGCAACTGTCAGTGAGATGATTACGTCACCTCTGGTGATAGTGGAACTTATACTTGTCATCCAGGGGTCACAGTTTACTTTTTTAGTACGCATAACTCAAACTGTGCATGCGCAAAGCGAGCATTCACTGCTTTGACTCTGGAAGTCAGTCAGGAATGGGATGAAACTTACTTCGCACACGCCTTCTCCTCTCTTGCCCCCAGCACATATCCTGCTGTCTCGGGCGTCGCCCTTGATCCGGGAACACTTGTCGTCGTCCACCATCGGCATGGTCACGGCGTTGAGTGCCTGGGCCCGTTCCCGATCTGTCCGCATGAAGCACAACGATTGCAGGAAGGATTTTGTTTTCCAATGCCAGTGCAAGCAAAACAAAAACAAGCTAGCCACCTTTGGTTTCACCCCATCCGTACATGGTGCAGTTGGTGCCCTCGGCGATGTGGCATTCTTTGACGGGAAGATGGATGGTGGCGGCGCCCTCGGACACGGGCGCGGGGCTGCAAGGCGCAACAATCATGGATGGTAAATCGAGCTAACGGGGCTCAGTTGGAGGAATGTTGCCAACTCACTCGGCCAGTTTTAACATGACCAGGTTGGATCCCTCCGGGCCGCAGATAAGGTGAGAAATTCCGAGTCTGGGGTGATGTGACGACTCGTTGAGGTTGCGCAGGCCCACCTGCACGCTGTACTCCCTCAAGTCCGGAACGCTAGGAAAGACAAAAAATAAATAAAAATGCTTTCACGGCAGACAGAGGGCCAACACAACTGCTGCATTTTTATATATAGAAAAAGAAGCAAATTAATTAAAAACATCAAAATTCAATAAAATTCATGACATGAAAACAATTAGGGTTAGGATAACAATTTATAAACAAAACTAATTCGTTAATTACCCAAATAAATAAATGTATTAATACTATAGTTAGTAAATGTAATTAATTAATTACTCAGTACATAAGTTAAATAAATTAATAATGACAAATCAAATAAATTACATTTACAAATTTTATGAATTGCATAAACTAATAAATACTAAAATAACACAAAAAAACACAAAATTATTTCAAACAATAACATGAATTAAATCAACAAAATCAATAAATGAAATAAGTCAATTCATAATACTCTAAATTATTTCAGTCAAATAAGAAATCAAATAAATTACTGTAATAAATAATACAAAACAGTACATTAAGGTAATCAATTAGTATTAGTAAATCAATACAAAATACCTATTAAGTAATAATAAACAAAAAAGTACCCAATTTTTTTTTTTTTTATGTTTAAGAGATGAACATAAAACAATTCAATTTTAATTATATAACAGCACTTATTAAATTAAAATTCATTCATTTGAATAGAGGAGTCAAGCGAATATCTTTTAACATGTGCCAGTGCTCTCCGAAATCTGCCTGGCAACAATGAGCATTTTATATGTAATACAGAATAGTATGCTTGTTGTTTCAAGGTGTAAAAAAATAAAAAACACTGGTCTTTTTTCATTCTTGCACCAAACATTGGTTTACTTCCCATTTCCACAGCAGTCCATTTGAGCAGCATAAAGTCGGGCCTGCATTAAAATTCAATAAACAGGATATATCAAAATATCTCAAAGTCAATACCAGGATGTGAAGCATTGCTGGTCTGTCAGCACCCAATCTTCTCTGATCAAGGAACCTCCACACATATGGACCTTTCTAGAACAACAGCAATAAAAAAACATCAGATGTTTTGTGCTCTTTGCACAAAAGATCAAGAAAAACAAAACAAGAGAGCTCCTCACTCTCTCTGGATGCTGACGACCCAGCTGCCATCTGCTCCTCGCACTTGGCGGCCCCCGACGATGCGGGTGGTGATGTGGACGAAGCAGGAGATCTTGGGGACGGTCGGGTCCGGAGCGGGCGGCGCTTGCGTCGCTGCATGTCGCGAGATGAGAGTCGACATCACAACGTGAACGTGCGCCAGTGGACAGCGGGTACGAACACTCACCGTTTGGAGACGTGGATGCCGTGGAATCACCTGAACAAAGCAAATGTTGGAATTACAAATGGAATTTTGAGAAAATACTTTTTTTTTCAATTACCAACAAATTACAGGATTGTGAATGTTTGTTCTGATAAACAATAACAGCTTGAAGGGCAAAAAAGTTGCATCTAGCCTAATAGCGCATGTGGCAAACATTCAACAAATCATCATCAAAGCTATCATACCTTCGTTCACTTATTATGTTTGTAATCACGGTTTCATTAGAAAAGCCCAAAAATTGCATCAACAAAAAAATATGTGTTACTTTATATTTTAAAACGAATTAAATTGATTACTTTACTTGTTGTATTTAATTTACTGTATTCATATATTCGTAAACTTTTCATCATCTTGATTTCCATTAAATTTAACTATATATATATATATAAATATATATATATATATATGTATATATATATATTCATGGTAATCTACATTACCATGTATTCATATCATACTATTTAACTTACATGCATAATTGCCTTCTAGCCCGTTTATGCAGCA
This sequence comes from Vanacampus margaritifer, assembly GCF_051991255.1. NCBI lineage: Eukaryota > Metazoa > Chordata > Actinopteri > Syngnathiformes > Syngnathidae > Vanacampus > Vanacampus margaritifer. Next base: position 7,199,680 of record NC_135446.1, read on the forward strand.
AACCACTTTAGTTCCCTGTCAATCAAAAGTCATCTCTTGGTTCAAAATGGACCTGTAAGAATATTTATTTATTTATTTGTTTGTTTGTTTGTTTTCCAACTTCTACCGCAACCTGTTCAGGCAGCAAATCAGACTTCTTCTTTTTTGGTTCAAAATGGACAAGCATTCATATCTAGTCCATTCCGTTTTACATTTGTTTGACAAGTTCTACAGCAACCCATTGAGGCAGCAAAACAGTGAAGGCATTATTTTTACTGTGCAGAAACTCACAACAAAATAGGTCATTTTTGGTTAAAAAATACTCCTGCGTTAAAGTAGAAGTCAACCTTAAACATTTCTTGACAATAATATGTTATATGTGACCTCACTAGTCTAAACATGACATTCTGATTAACATATTGAAAAATTACATCACAGTTGCTAAGGCAACAACCAATCACAGCTCACCTGTTTTCTGAAGCTGCGCTGTGATTGGTTGGTACCTGAGACCTGACGCAATATTAACCAGAATACCATATTTAGTTATATGTGACCTCACTAGTCTAAACAAGACATTCTGATTAATATTACATTTGTGGAAGTTATGAAGCAAAATCTAGCCATTTTTATCCATCTCAGGGGGCGGCCATTTTGCCACTTGCTGTCGACTGAAGATGACATTAATGTTGCTCAGGGCTTAAGCAACGACCAATCAGAGCTTACCTGTTTTCTGAAGCTGAGCTGTGATTGGTTGTTACCTGAGACCTGAGCAACTGTGATGTCATCTTCAGTCGACAGCAAGTGGCAAAAGGGCCGCCCCTTGAGATGGATAAAAATGGCTGCATTTTGCTGCTTAACTCATATTCCACTAACACCATATCAACCAGAATACCATATTTAGACTAGTGGGGCTGCATACAACATATTATTGTCCCCCAATTTTTTTGAGTTGACTTCCCCTTTAAATTTCATCTCATCAGGTCATCAACTGTTGTGTTTGATTTATACAGCAACCCGTTTAAGCAGCAAACTGGGACAAATGTTGTTTTCAGCTTCCATTGTGCCCGCTGAGGGTTACTGCTTCAATTGCTTAACATAATCTTGTTAGACAGATCAAATTTCACGTGACCAACAGACTTATTTTGCTTGCCCGTCACAATTGACCTATCCAGAGGCTCATTTTGGCAGCAAACCAGTCGGGCATGAATGATTGTGCCATTTGCAGGTTAATGCTTCCACTTTGTCAGGATGTAGCCACAACAAAAGCTTCACTACTGACACTGACCGAGAGGAAAATTTACTTTCAGACCTGTTTAAATTTGCCGCGGCAGGCATGATAGGAAAATGGTTCCAAATCCAAGCAATGGATTATTCCTGTTCCTGTTATATAGCACATCAGCGTTAAGTCTGACAAGCAGCAGTGCTGCGCGCTACATTGTTCACATTCTTGGCAGTGTTCGGGGTGTACAGTGTACTTGGCCAGCGGACTGTAAACATCAGGAGGCTGGCAGAGCTTTACACATCCCGCACACAAGAAGAACTTCCGCTTTTCCAATCGAAGCTTCTCTGCTCAAGATGCTACTTGTCACAATGTTAGCTATCCGTATCGGCTTTCTCCAGTAATGAGCCAGGTGCCAGGAAGGTGTCATAAGGCACCCGACACCTGCTTGCGCTTTAGTTTTCGCACATTCCTCACATTCCCGACGCAATCCCGGCAACAGAGGCCTTGTGTGATTTTGGGACTCGGTGTGCTGATCAAGCACAGATCAAACGCTTGGCACAGAGGCCAAAAAGGCGGATTTGCATTTTGTGCCCCAAAACTTAAAGCCGTCCCTTGAAAGGTTTGCTGGAGAGTTCCCACGAAGGCACGTCGTCCGTAATTATCAGGCTCAATGACATCACTGACCTTTCCATTAGTTACTGTTGCTAAGGCGGCCAAGCTCTCCAAGCTGACACGAGAGATACGGCGGCATGCCTGTGAAGGTTGCGGTTGTACACTGTGTCAAAGTGACAAGGAAATAATGCAAAACAAATCGAGATGGATGCCAAGAATTACAGATTGCAGAGCAAGTCGACTGTCAACAAAGAAGAGACAGCAAGCTAAAACTGCTGGGATGCTCGGAAACCAAACAACACATTGCAACCAGGACAGCAACTTGGCAACACATTAGCATAATAATGTTAGCATTTTGGCTGGCTAGCTAACAACAGCATGCCCGTACATTGCTCAGCTGTTGATTTCAAAAAAATTGTATCACGCTTTATTTTTTCCTTCAGCCAAGATGAATAATGTGTATAATATTGTTTTAGTGCTGTCACAATTGATTATTTTTTTGAATCAATTATTCTAATCATTAATCAATTGATTAAACAAATAAGCTTCATTTTTATTTTGCATTTAAGTGTTTTACAAAAACATTAACCAGTGATTGTTGTTTATTTCGTAGTCAAATAGTGGTTAAAAAAAAAGGGGGATTGATGTACTCGTCAACCTTTTTGATTTTTAGTTCGGTCATTGCTTATGTCTTATTTTGATTGAACAGAAGATAATCATTCTCCTTCCATGAAAAAATACAAAAGTCAGTGATTAATTACTGTTGAGATGCAAAAATCTGATTGATTAGGCCATTTTCAATTAAAACGGTTACTCGGTTATTAAAATAGTTGTCGATTAATTTGATAATTGATTACTCGTCAATTAATTTAGACAGTTCCACATTGTTTTGTTCTAAATAGCTTTGAAATGAGGAAAGATGTATTAAAAGTCTTCAAATCATAAAATCTATCATGGAGTTCAATGAATATTCAAAAATGTTAAAATGTATCATGTGTGGAGATTGTTCTGTCCTGCAACGTGATTGACGGCCAGTTAAAACAAAACAAATAAGGACGTGCGTGCCATGCACTCACAGTGCTTCAGTTTGCAGTAGTCCCAAGCCAGGCGAGTGTTCGGGTCAGTGTAGCACCAGGGGCCATGTTTGTCCCGGTCCGGGTTCCGGCAGTAGTTCATGTCCAGCCCTACATGGGATTGTGTAGAGTGAGAATCCCCGCTGTAAAACACACAAATATAGATGCTCATGTTCCGTTTGTTATTTGGCAAACAGTGGATATCACAACACACACACACTATGCACACTGAGCGGCCACCACAGGGCACGAAAGTCGCGTCTCAACGGCTGCAGCGCACCCGTAGAAGGAAGCGGCGCATTTGGCCAACAGTGCTCATGGGACTTTGAAAGTATGCACTCTCAGACGGCCAGGAGCCACGTCCTCCTCGCTGCGCGCGCACTTGGAGGATTTCCCATCCAAAGAGCGCGCAAGCCCTGTTCTCGCCGATCCCTGAAAAGCCATTAGTGGATGGGACCAACACACACACACACACGCTCACGGAAGCACGGCAATTTGTCAAGAGGTGAAGATAATTTCACTTCCCAAGAGAATGTTAAACAAGCCGCGGTGTTTTTCCTTCCCGGAACGACCCCTCACCTCAAGCTGGGCTAGACTGGCTGGCGAGGGGAGCTGATTGGCTTTGATCTGCTCCCCGCGCCAAGCACTTCCCGCGGGTCAGGGGTCTGCTCTGGAACATGTCCATCTTCCTATGTCATTTTGCCTTTTAAAATTCCTGTAAATTAAGACATCCCAACCTGGAAGCATCAGGAATAATAATTGGGCTTGGTAGTGACCCCTGCGGAACCCCTGATTTCCCCTGATTTTTCCCATTCATATGAAAGGGATTTTCACATGGACAAAAAAGGGGGGCTCGTCCGCTTGTCAACAAACACTCGTCAGTTAGCGGTGAAGAATGTTCCCACCTCTCTCGAGGAAACATTCCCAGTGTTTTGCCGCTTATGTTGGCTCTCAAATAAGCAATAGATTTATAGAAATGTTCAGGGCACATGGCTAGCATTGTTAGCTTAGCTGGCTAAGGATCGTAAGAAGTTATTTACTCAACATAAATATATTTTAGATGCTCCACTGACTATAAATGAGCTGTACAGTGCTCTAGATAGTATGCATAATGGCAGAGCACCTGGCCCGGATGGCTATCCGGCCATAGTTTTTAAGCACTTTTGGTCAATGCTTGCGCCATTATTCTTAAAGGAAATAACAGAAATTAAAACTAATGGTCACATACGTCCACACATGAACACAGCAGCAATTAAACTTTTATTAAAGCCAGAAAAAGACCCACCCTTTTGTCAAGTTACCGTCCGATATCACTAACCAACACTGACATTAAAATTATAACTTCAACTTTTCTTACCTGTTGATGTGAAGGGACCAGTTGGCGCAAGGAATCCCAGAGCGAGTGACGGCTAAGGTGCCCTGGTACGCCTCACCGTTGTCCTCGTAGCACTCTACAGAAGAACAAGAGCCTTTGTTATTTCAAGTACAAGGAGGGTAGCAATCGGGCCTTCCGCTATGGCGCCTAATTGCAATCAGCGAGCATGAGTGTGTGGCCTCAATTCACAAGGGGTCCTGTGGTCATTTTTAAAAGTCCACAGAGGGTTCTCAAAGGCAATAAAACATTCAAATGGAATCAGCGCACGTGTGGTCGGCTTCAACGGAAAGCAGACAAACATGGAAAGTGACAGCGCGCTCTAAAGTGTGTTGCTTAATTCCCTCTGGGTAAAGTCAACTTATGCTGCATTCAAGAATGCTGGGAAACTGGCAAAAAAAAGTTGAAATCTGGTGATGTGGAACTAACGTATCGCAACAGCACGTCTATGACTGCCAACGCAAGGTATCAATGTTTAGCTTATTTATAGCCTAAAACTGCTTGTCAGAACAGAATGTAATGCCCCCACAAGTTGTCAAGGAAAAACAAAGTTGCAAGCTTACTTCTTTGCTAAATTGAACATAATGCAAAAAACACAAAAGCACATTTCTACACATGCTGTTACGGCCATAACTGACGGCATCATTCAACAAGCAGACGGGCAAACAGTGAGCCGCTTCATTTAAAGCACACAACAATATACTTGCATCATGTTTACATTGTGTACATTTTGTTTCATATCGTAAAATCATGTTTTATTTTACGGCTGGATAAGTCTACTTTAAAAATAGGTCGACTGAAAATGTCTGCTTCGAAGCTCCGCCGGAACTGTTTGTTGACCCTACATGGGAATTGCTAGCAGGCTAAAGCTAATTGTGATTGCTAACTGTTTAGCATGGGGTAATTGTGTTGGTATTTAATTGAGTAGTTATAGCCACTCAACAACAACAAAAAATTATGGGGGAAAATTATGGGGTGGCAGGGCGATATCTGATAGAATAATCTATATCATAATTGATTTTAATAAATTCGATAGTGACAGCTCTATTTTATTTGATCACTTATGGAATAATCTGAAGAGTTTCAAATATTTCATAGCTGCAGAGCATCCATAACATTTCTTGGAAGTCAACCAGCAATATGCATTTCTATTTTGTGTTCAATTTCTGGTACAAGAAAACATTTTCTGGTCATAGATGTCAAAGTTTCTGGATTGCCCACACGTCAGCACGTGGCTGACATGTTGTAAGCGTGACCATGAAGTTTTCTGACATCTGAGCGTGATTTACCGGTCTTCTTGGCGGCTGGGGCGTCACACCTGGGAATGTGCGTGCAGTTGGCTTTGCGCTGGTTTGGCTCGCTGGTGAAGCACCACGGGTACTCAGACCCGTCTGGGTTGCGACAGAAATTGTCACGCAGGTCCCTGGGAGGCGCACAAGCAAACACAAACCAGGACAGTTTATTGTTTAAAAACAATGCTATCTTCTTCTTTTATGGGCACGGCAACAGTCAAGATAAAGTGACCCCCGGAGAGAGAGTCTTGACTGAATCTAAAATGTCGACGTGGGAGATGAAGGCACATTACTCACTTGCATTTGAAGTTATCTGGAAGAAAGAAGTGCTGGTGGGGAAACTGCGAGTCCCAGCGCTGACACGTCACCCCCTCGGGAGTTACGTTCATGGTGCCGCGGTACTCTCGACCCTTTCCCCGGACGCACCACGTCGTCGCGTTCACATCTGGAACCTCGCTGGAGTCGGATTCTTTCAAAAAATCCAAAGAAGAGGAGGAAGATATTAATCCTTGCAAGAATGTGCCATGTTGAACCTGGAGACAGATGATCAAAAACAGTAGCACGGCCGCCATACCACTCCCACTGCTCTGATAGGAAGCTTTCTGTTTATTCATAACACAGACAGACACCTCACATTCTTCCACACTGGGACATCCGCAACAACAACACTTTACACAAAGTCCTTCTCTCAGTATTATAATTCGGGAATTTGATGCCACTAGTGTTACATTTGTTTATAACGCAGAATGGCCACTGTTATCGTTTCAGTAGCAAGGAATTCTTCCTCACTGGGGAATCTGCAATAACAAGAAGCTCCTATAAACAATGATTAGAGTGCCAAACAGTGACAAATATTGTTTTACCATCATACCATGCAATCTTTTCCATCAGCCTGATTTGGGGGCAATTTTAACAAGTTTAAACTTTAAAGCGTTTCGTAACTAATTGACATAAATACATACACACCCACACTCTAATACATCATCCATAGAAAAACTTGCTTAACATTTATAGTTTCTAGGCCATAAAGTGCATTTTTCACAATAAATTGTTAATCTCACATAGGAAATGCTCCTGTTTAACCTTTTTATTTTGCGAAAACTTATAAATGTCAAATTTACGACATTGGGCATTTTAGATCTTCCCAGTGTGGGAATCCCTTCTTTGAGAGCATCCTAACAACGAAATGATCCGAAACACATTCAGGTGGAATCCTTCCCCCTGGATTTCGGTCTGTGTTTCTTTAGTCTTTGACAGATGAGACGGGAGAAGATGGAGGAGGCGAGGTCGGGTTTTGGAAAAAAAAAAAGATTCTTGATGTAATGCATGGCAGGTCTGCAGCACAGGTCAGTGGTTTTTATCTGTGCGAGGGCCGCCATTGAGGGATACACACATCTGGACACAACGCCCCACCCTGTCTGTAAATCATTAGCCGCACTGTAAAGTCAATGCATGTGGACAGAAACAAAGAAGGATGCTCGCCTTTTGTGTGTGAGTACATTTCACTGAAACTAATTTTTCGCTCTTTGCATTGCGACTGTTCCCACGACCCCACAGGCGCTTTTGAAGGTCCACATGATACCAATTCATAATGCCAAAAAACATTTCAAAACCTTTTATTGGTGTTATTGCAAATATTCTCACATTAATCATTGATAAATTAACCACAATGGCAAAAAAAAGAAAAGTATCATAAAAACAAATGTTAATAAAATATCCTGAATATGCAACTTCAAAATGTGCTAGCAAACAACCTAGCTAGCTAATTTACAAATAAAAACAAACAAGCAGGATAAGTGTTTATAAGTGTTTAGGCAGTTCTTTGATAATCCCACGAGCTAGCAAGTTAGCTAACTTCTAAAGTTATAATGAAACTATAACTAGCTAAAAAAAAACAGAAATATTAAGTAGGGTGGTTGATTTTCCGCTATCTACCATCCTACCTAAGTCATAAAAAGCCAATTAACTAAACTAACCAACTAACAAACTAACTCATGGTTAAACTAAAACAATAGCTAAAATATGTATACAGACCCTTTCATGATTGGCCACTTTTTAACATGGGTGTGCTAGCTCAATTTCATAACTAACAAAGACAAATTGAAAACCAAAGTGGTTTGATTCTTTTATTCCTTTTCTGAATAGTTCCCTTGACAATAGTTGTCTAATAAAACCCTTGTGCTTCACCCGGTGCAACAAAAATAAAACTACTCCAACAACATTAAGACTGGGGACAACATCAAACAATAACTGCACTTAATAAGCTAAACCCAGCATAGAATCATCAATCCCTTCTTTCGCCATCAATTCACAAGACCCTAAACCATAGCCTGCCTGTTGCCATTAGCACTCTTTGATCTCCTAATATCTTCCCAACAGCAACTATTTAGAGACTCGAAACTGCATACAAAGCATGGAAGAGGATTTCGAGCGAGCAGGGTCCTTACCACACGTGGTTATGTTGCAGTACTCCCAGGGAGTCTTTGGATCCAGGGTGTAGCACCACGGACGAAGGCGATTGTCCGGGTTGCGACAGTAGTTGTCTGCCAAGCCTTTGTCCCTGTACCTGACCAGGAGATGGAAGGCAGAAGTTAAAAACTGCTAAACCAACTGCGGCTGCTTTTGCCTTTGTGGACTGACTTTTTGGGCTGGAAGGTGTGCTTGTGGGGCCTGGTGGAGTCCCATCTCTGGCACTCCTTGCCGCTCTCAGTTTGGTCAACTTTGCCCCGGTAAACCTCACCGTTGCACGTCATGCACACGTCTGTCGACACCATTTGCACCGCACGTTTGTTTATGGGGAAAAACAAAAGCCTGCATCACTTTTCATTTGGTGCTTCTTACCCTCCGAACACTGCGGTACGCCACACTCCTCGGCACGCACGTTGGGATCGGTGGTATAGCACCACGGACCACCCGGGTCGTTATTGGGATTCCGGCAGAAGTTCTCCCTCAAGTCTTGCGTCGGGTACCTTTCGGGATAAAACCTACAAAGAGGAAGGAGACACAATGTGCAGTTGTGAGCACTGTCAGCTTTTAAAATACATTTCAGGGAGCCGTTGGGTCGGTGTACACACGAGAAAGTGTTCCGCTCTCGCTACCTAGCAAAATAAATCCAAACTCCATTTGCATGAAGGCCCCAGCTACAAGCTTAAAAACTGCTGCAATCGAATGCAAAATCAGTCATTGATATACCTTGACATAATGAGCACTACCTTGTAGCTGCTCCCTCATGTGTGAAGGAGCCTGACAGAACAAGGGCCACCGCATGGTGATGGATCACCTGCTGTGACCCACCCTCACGTAATCCAGGAACAAGAACCAGGTTTAGGTGTCACGTGAGATGTGGGGAAACTGGTCTACTGGCAGCATATCGTTATCATTTTAAGTATGCAAAATAAGTCACAGATACACCTTGGCGTCATGTGTGAAGGAGCCTGACAGAGCCAGGAGCAACTCCCAAGACATGTGTTTGCGTGTGCCCTTAAATGTAATCCCCATTTCAGTTAACTGAGCATAGTCGGAAGTACAGGACCAACAACCAGGCTTGGGTGTGACGCCGGGATCTCTAAGTTTCAAGGAAACCTGTCTTCTCATTAGGGCTACGGTTGGAGACTTCAAAGTTTTAATATGTCAAATAAATCATGGATGCACCTTGTGTGGAGAAGCTTAACAGGACCAAGAACAACTGCCGGCACAGACTGGCAAGTGATCGCGCAGTCGTCGTGACCCCGATCGCACCTTTTCGCATGCGGCCTCAAATGTTGACGAGCGAGCGTGGTCAAGCCACCATGAAATAGGAGGAACCAGACCCAGGCTTGGGGAACACCATTTTACATGGACAACGTGTGGAAATCGTGATGATCCGGACTGACCATGAACTTGGAATACAAAAAAAAACCCAGAAAAGGTCTCCGGGTTTTTCCAACCTGTCAGCAGGTTGTCTGAACACTCTAACCTCAGCGACGACTCTTCTCCTGGGGGACTTTACTCTAACCCTGCTCACCCTCCCCTTCCATGCTCCGGGGCTTACATAAAGCTCAGACACTAATGCACGACATCATTCAACCCAAAACAAGGAGAGACGAACAGAAAAGAAAAAAAAAAAGCCACTAAAATTTCACCCCTGCTTAGCGATGCAGCACCAGAACCCAAAACATCTGCTTTATGTTAAACCTCTTTATAATGTCAATGTATTTATGTCATACTCTAGTATATAATAAATTGTATTACAAGGTAGTACACGGTACCCCACACAAAACAGGTTGCATGTGGTGAGAGTCCATAAAAGGCTGCCGCACTAAGTGCGAGTTAGCTGTAATGATGTTGCGCTAACAGATGTTAGCCAGTTGCTGTTTCAATTCATCTTGGTGCCAGAGTCGCTTCACATTCTACATACGCCATGCTGCTCTTTGCGCACATACTTACTTTGAACGCATTGGAAAGGCACGACCAAAGCAACGCACGCCTGTGAAAGCGACTACGGCTAATATTTACGACTCGAGGTACGGTGTACTCCATAAAGCCAGACCTCTCGAGTAGTAAAACAAGTTGTGACTTTGAAAATGACAGCTGACAATGACATTGAAGTAGATCGATGAATGGGTTTTAGTTTGTTGCCTCTCGGACACATTTTTGAAACGTTAGCATGTTTACTTTCCAAGACGATTGTAAAATGCCTTGTGGGTTGATAAATGCATAAAATGCTTCTTGACACTGAATTTGGATTAGATTAAATGCAGGCTTGTTGTAGCGAGCGCAAAGAATCTAGCATACCAAATGCATTCTGACAAATTCGACTGCTCATAAAGTTTAGAACTAACATTTTTGCTAACATTCCTGCCTTAACAAAACGGACAAGTAAATTCGGAGCCACGGTTGGAAAATAAAAATCCAATCTGGATTCACTTTTTCTTTTTCTTTTTTTTTAGCTGAAAAGGTTACATGAACTAAAAAAAAGTTATATGGGAAAACAACAAAACGATAAACACAAACAAAATATGCTAATGCTACCTAAAATTAAATACAATCATATAGGATAATTATTTTAAAAACACTGGCCCATATTTAATTAGCATCTATTCTTGTGAGACGACTGATTTAGGACAGTAATGTACGTTCAGTACGGGTGCTTTTTAGACTCTGACCACCTGGCATCCATGTGAATTTTCTGAGTTATGAGCAGAGTTATGAACATGCACAGAAATATTTCACCCTCCATGTAGCGCAGGGCGTCAACATGCACTTCCTCGGACTACACGGTTCAATTCCCAAGGTCCAATGGACATTCCTGCTTGGAAACATGGCGGGAAATTACCCCCTGTTTGGTGTTGTGTCTGATCAAGCATGAACATGGTAGTTCGGGAGCTTTGACTTTACAATCCGAGGGACTGTCTCTGATGACCATCTGGAGGGATCGCTGGTCAAGCAACAATTTACGTTTCATTGATGGGAACCTATCTGCGGGTTTGCGAGCTCAGCTAACAAATGTCGTTTAATGCTTTTTTTTTTTTTACCTTAAAACACTGTCTCCCTGCGGCATGCGACTTAATAAGCACGACTAATGAGAAGTTGGCACTGAACCATCTTTAGTGCAAACAAATAAAGCACACATCAGATGGCCAGAGGGTAAGCAACCCCAATTGCTAAAGGAGTCGAAAAACAAACAAACAAAAGATGAGGATCCACGAAGATGACGTTAAATTTCCTAAAATTCTCACAAATGAAGTAAGGGAGCCAGTTTTACGTCCACATTGAGCTCTCACGATCTGTTTTTTGCGCCACTGTGCTAAAATTACCATGCTAAGAAGCAAAACCACGATATCACAGATCAACTGGCCCGTGCTGTTAGCATTAGCCTCCTAGCCCTTGTGTCCACGTTTTAAGTTTGAAAGATGGAAAAAAAAATGCTCTCACGTACGTTCATTGATGTTAGTCGCAGACTGATTTGGGATGGTAGTTGAAATAAGGCGGAAAAATTCTGTAACCCAGTTCAGAAAACGTAGCGTTACAGCTTTGTGGATGCTTTGATGAAACATAAGCTTAAATATTCAAAACTGTGGTAGCAAAGGTAGCAAAAGTTTTCCCCATGGTGAGATCTCAAGTACTGTTCACTCTACCAGCAAAGTTAAAATGGATCTTTGACGTCTATAGCCGTCAATGGCAGTGGATGAGTTAGACACACCAACATTTCTCACAACTTTAAGCTAACATTAGCCTGCTAGCGCTCTAGAATCTAAGATCTAATATGAGCATAACCATGAAATTCCAAATTCTGATTAGGCAAAAAAAGAGAATATTTACACTTTCTACTCAGCAAGTTAAGTTTGGAGTTGAAAACAATCGGGAAAAATACAAACTGGGATGGAAAATGGAGCATCTACGACGTGTGGAGCGGCTCTACCTTCAGGTGGCATTGAGGAATCAAAGTCTTGTCAATAGTTTCCCCCCAAAAAATCAGTAAAAGCGATACAAATTTCATCCGATGGTGAGAAGTCAAATGCCGCTCAAGAACTTCTTTGTGTTCATCTGCCAGCACGGATGTAGCCGTGACTTTCCCACATTTGAAAGGTATAATAAAAGGGAGTACTTACGTGTGTTCATTGATGTTATTATCAGACCAAGCTTGACACGTTATGTTCGACTTGGTCCAAGACCTCCTCCCTCTGTAGTTGTCCTTGGGTCCCATGATACACTCCCTTATGTAATCTGAGCAGAGTGGTGAAAACACACTTGAAAGTGTCAATCTGTATCACATTATTCTTCTGAGTCGGATGACTTTCTGATCATATTTTGCCATTGTCCATATTTGGCCAGTCAGAGCTTTGTGTTTATGCCCAAAACAACTCCCTTGGGGTTCATTAAACGTCCTCGGGGCAGCGGGTAGGGGGAGTTTCTGCAAATTCTCAAGTGCTAGACTCCACAGGCTGCACGGCGCTACGACTGTAAACAAAGATTCTTTACGGGCTTGTTTACGCGTCACCCCTGAGTGCCCTTTTGTTGTGTTAACATGGACTTCTGGTGCGTTCCCCAAAATGCAAATACTCGTGAATAATGTCACGGTGAACAGGCCAAATTGTTTACCTTTCTTTTCATACAGCGTGAAGTTGGCGCTGGCCTGTTTCTGCGCGCCGTGGCTGAACCGGTCGAAGGGAAGCAAGTGGCATTTCCTGTTGTGCTTGTGGAAGTTGAAGGCCCTGCACACAGGAAGACGTTAGCAGATGAATGCCTGATTAAAGAAGAAAAATAGCGAAACGACGCCCACAAGAACTGCCGGACCCTCACCTGCAGTTGAAGTGCTTCTTGACTTTCTTGCACTTGCGGGCGCAGTGTTCCTGCGAGCGACTGTTGCGTACCACGGGCGACTGCGGGCATTTGGCGCAGACCAGCAGGTGGTTTTCAGACTTTTCGTAGCGCTGCAAGGACTGTCGGCTCTTCCGACAGTCACCTGATGGGCGGAAAACTGGAAGCTGCCGTAACAATTTACTCAAAAACTTACCATCACAATTAAAATCAACATTTTGTCTTTGAGAAAAATCACAAAAATCAGCATGATGTATTCTTGTGGCAACTGCAAAAGCAAAGGGCATGCCATCTTTGCGTTATTTCGATTCCTGAACCTATTCCCACCAAAAATCACACATTTTTCTATTCATTTTGTTTAACTTCATTAAAACTGTAATTGTATTCTTATACACCACACACAAAAATCTTTAACTCTATTTCGTGAATATAAATTCAGCATTTGTGGGGTAACTTTCAACATGATTAGCATGCTATCATGATATTATCACGATTTCTAAATATGACTATACTCATTGACGCAGTAGTGCCAAACCTTTTTGAAATACTTTGCAAACACTTTTCCATAACACTTCCAAATTATGGCAGAATTTCACATTCTTGCAGCAAAATACTTTGTTAACTTGAAAGTCCAGTTTTCAGCAAAACTGATGTCTGAAAATAGTACAATTTTGACCAAAACAAAACAAAGCAATTTTGCAATAAAAAAAAAAGAAGAAGAAGAAGAAAAAAGTACTTTGTCAATGCTTGAAACTTGTAATTTTTTTTACGCTTGCACTTTCAAGGCCAAACTTTGTTGTGTGAAAACAGTCTAACTTTCTGAAAACACTTTCAAATTCCAACAAAATTTAGCATTTTTGGAACAAAATCCTTTGTTAATGTGAGAAGGAGTCAATTTGGAGTTCCATTATGGTACTTAGCATGATGTATTCCCTCGTAAAATGTTGCGAGGAGACATGGCACGAGTAAACGCCGTAAAAGTGACAAGCAAATTGAAACATTGCCATCGCTCTCGCTTCGTTCCGAAAGCCTCGGCCGACAGTTCTTCAGCGAGAACCGCATGAAAAGAAGCGGCGCAAAGACAGCGTGTGCAGATGAAGGAGTTCACAAGGAGGACACCGCCATAATTTAAAGCTCAAATCCTCCCGCGTTCATTTCCACCTGCCAGGGGGCGGCGGAAATAAAGCCCCACCTTGTCCAGAAACAGCCTTTGGTTACAACGTACGCTCGTTTCACTTTACAAGCGACACGAGCGCTGGTAGCAAAGATGCTTGGATTTTTTTAATTTTGACATGCTCCAGCGCAGCACATCTGGCACTCATCACAGTGTTGTTGCAGCCCTCATGTCTGGCCAGGCCGCTCAATTAGATTTCACTTAGGCTCTTCCTCACACTCGGCAAAGGCCTAACCTGCACTTGGTTGCGGACGAATCGCATGCATCGTTGAGGGTGGGCTGCGATGGGGCCAATAAATGGTGGGGCAGATAGGCCTACAGCTGTTATCAATAATATTAATTATGATTCCATTACAGTGGGATTTAAGAGAGCAATAAATCTTTAAGTATGAGGGGCAGCCACAGTGACATACTGTACAGACTGTATTTTTTTTAAAAAAAAATATGTTATTGGTTTCCACAAAAAAAAAAGTTTCTCCAAATTTTGTTATCCAGATGTAAATATTTGAGTTTTGGTAGAGCCTAATAACAGACTAGAAAATATCCCCATTCATTTTCTTTTCCATTTCCACAAATGTCTTTCAGGCTTCTTATCGGCTAAAACGACTCAGGTTAAAAGTTATAGCGCCACCTGTTGCTTTGGTATACACTTGATAGTCTAAAAGTGGAGAGTGATTTCACTAAGGGAGCATATTTAAGCATTTAAGACAGTGAACAAGCCAGTATCCTCACACTTTATAAACTTTAGTGCTGCAATAAAACTATGCGAGCTGCAGCCCCAATGATTAATAACAGAGTAAAAGTAAGAGAGACTCTTGATCGGGGGATTAATGTGCAGGCAGAGCAAATATTTAATCTTTGTGCCGAACATTAAATGCTCTAAAAACAACAGCTTTCTCTTTCAGAGTCGCAATAAACGCCATGCTCCACTCGTGCGTCACTCAAGACAGAACTGCTTTGGAAAAAATGCTGATTTAATACTTTCTACACACTTTCAAGCATTATATCGACACAGGCACTTATGATATCACGCGTGCGGAATTTAGCATAAAGTTGCAGAAGGTTCGGCATCATCACGTCTTACCTGCATCCAACATGCTGAGCAGCGCGCACACCAGCGCCTGGTAAATCCAAACGTGCGTCCTCATGCTGGACTTGACCGGGATGTGCGTGGGCAGCTTGTTACGCCGAGTGACACAGACAGGCAGCCACACTTCGGGATGCTTCAATGTGGCCGACGTCCGCCCAGACTCGCTGGTAAGGTCCACGCGCGTCCTCGGTTCAACCCGCCCACTTCACGAGACTTTTTCGACCAGAGGCGCCTGGCTGGAGCGCGCGTCAAGCTTCACGATATGCAGGCTGGCTCTTGCCACGTCCGGTTCGCGCTTTCAAAATAAAAGTGACACTTTCAGGAAAAAAAATAGATGTTCATGTTTTGTTTTTGATCTTTTAATAGTAAAGACCCCCAACCTTAAACGATTTTAATTTAAATCGAGTTTTGCGGCCTAATGTACTTTTCTTACATATTACTTACGAATGAAACCACGGTGCAAATAAAAGTGACTGTGTATTGTGTGTTTACATTTGCATATACTGTACAGTATTTTGTAAAATGTCTTTTAATAATGATGATGATGATTTTTTTTTCTAATTGTGCGTATTGGTTTTGAATTCTGCCTAACAATAAGAACTACAAACCTGATAATTTTTTTATTTTAAATCTTGAGATTTAGTCTTGCTAAGATTTTTTAAGCTAAATTTTCTCACCAGCATCTCAGCTCTTCAGGAATCTCCAATGAACCTTTTCAACCTTTCAACCTTTTCAACCTTCCAACTCAAGGCTGCTGGGCACCTGGACTCCAATCTATTGACTAACACGCTTCTTATTAACATACGTGTGAGCGCTTGTTAAATTTCAGAACAAAAGAAAAGCAAACAACAAAAACAAAAATACATAAAAAATACTTCTTAGAATAGTTTTGCAATTCTAATTATGTATCCAAATATGATGGATTGCTCTTGGAGCCCTCTTAGGTACTTTTCAGTTTGTCTTATAGCTGATTTACAAGCCAGATAAAACACAAATTAATCCAAATGTGCTACTTGTTGACATACTTTGCTGAAAGTGGGTTGCAAATCTGAGCGCTCGGACTTCTTCAGGAGAGCATCTGATGCCAAGAAACGGGATAATTGTAAGAGCAGGATCCCGCGTGCGTTCGTCCCCGTTGCCTCACTTTGGCTGCCGTGGAAAAACAGATGGGATTCTTGGCGGCCCGTGCCAAAGATCACTTGGCACTAAACACCGAGATCCTCAGCCAGTTGCAAAACGCCTTCAGGTACTGAAGCACATAAGCAGGAAGTGCTCAAAAACAAACTTTCACTTCCAATCAATCACTGTAGCACTAAAGTTTGGGGATTTTTACCCAGTTTAGATCTCTCCAAATGGCGATTTAACCATCTGAATTTATCATAGGGGATGGTTATACAGTAAGTGTATAAAAATGTCACAAAGGGCAGCACACACTCTTAAAGTGGACATCCTGGTGGGCTAATATAAGAAAAGCAAAGCGTGTGTCTAGGCGGGTCAGCTGGATTCAGGTACCAGCATCCGGGACTTTTGTTGGACCCTCACTCGACCTTGACAGGAAATCCACACTCGAGCCGTTAATGGTCGGCAGTCTTAGGGCCCTCCAGAGAGAAAGCGAGAGACCAGCGTGGTGGAGGAATGGTTGGCGGTAAATGCCAGACGCCCTGGCTAGGGCTCATTAGGATGTGTGCAGGTCATTTTGGCTTTGTTGCCTTTTGGTCGGCATGTGTCGAAAAGTACCAGCAGGTGTAGAGGCATGCTCACATCACACCTGTCAATCAGCTTCAAGAAGAAATCCAGACACGCAGAAATATCTTAAGACATTTTTTTTGGTGCACATGCCAACCCTTTGAACTATAGCTAGCCCCCCACCATCTCAGGTAGATACGTTAAGTCTTAACGCCTGATTATGCATCCATTGGGGGGGGGGGGGGGTGCTGCTAGAGGCGGGAGTGATTCTCTCCAAACACACCAAAGCATGGGGAGTATTAGCTTCCCCCCCACTCCAAAACGTCAGTCATTCCTAATGTACTTGGTAGGGTTAAGCGCTAGGTTAACAAGTACGTTTCGACGCAAATGCTAGCAAACTCCCAGATGAGTTTGTGCTAATTTGCCGTCATCCTGAGCGGCAATTTCAAAGATCCTTATCCTCGTTTTGTTTTTTGGCTAATTATTCCCAGAGAGTGCTGGACAGTTGCAGGCCTAAGGGGTACAATGTGATGGTACCCGCAAAGGTTCTTGACATTCTTACAGCTTGGGGAAGGACCCGTACATCCTCAGATTACCCTTTAGTCGGATAATTAGGGTACAGGAGTAAAGATTGTACCGTGAAGGTTCAGATACAAACCACTACACCCCCCCTACATACCAATGATTAAAAGCCTTACCAAGACAAAACAAAGATGCAGAGTGTCATCCTTTGAACACTCCTTCAAAGGAGATCAAGTTTTCTCTCAGATGATAGAGACTCTCCCTCGCTGGGGAGCCCCCACATTTGACCCTTTGGTGTCACCATTAACGGCACTGAAGCAGGATTTTACCCGTCTAATTATTTTACACCCCAGCTGGCCGGCAAACTCGCCCCGTTGCTCGGCACTCTCGCACATGAAGAAGGCTAATCACCGGTGTGATCTCCCCCTTTTCACCTCTGACCCACCCAACACTACAATAACAACCTCCACCCCTGCTGCCTCCCAGCCCCTCAATGCTTTCCCCCCAATTAGGAGGGTGCCTTTCCCATTGCAGATGACAGACGAGGGGTCAGGGGGGCTGTCAGACCGCCTTGCTTAGCTTCTCCTGCTGCCCATGGAAGGAATGAAACAGGAGGACATCCCGACCTTGGGGAGCCATCTTAGAGGAGATGGAAGTCTTACTGACGGAGACAAACGACTGTCTGGGTGGAGCTGCGGGACGGGGGGGCACCTAACGTGGAGACGTCAGGGTGCGGCGGCAGATGGGGAAGAAATTGGACGGGGGGGTGGAAGCTAATGGAAGCTCCGGATTAAGAGCGCAGGTAGAGAGATCAAGTGCAGGTTCGAACGGACGGAGGACAACTGCAACGATAAGGCCTCACGCCATTTTCCTCCAGCGCAATAAAGGCCGAGGCACACGCCAATGAATCAAGGCGTCGGGGGCTTTCCTCTCTCTGTTGTGTGTTATGTCCACCACTAATGGCCAGCAGATGTGGACGAATTTCACAAGTGCGGCTTTGGAAAACATTCCCGCACATAAATCCAATTAGGTCGCATGAGCGAGCTGGTGAGATGAGAGTGCGACCAATGACCGCCCAAACAGCTGACTTAAATAATACCATTTTTCACAGGTAGAAGATTAGCGGCACTCCCCATGTTTTAATCTGCTAATTTATTTGGGTTTGTCTGACGGCAATTTGATGATAATCTTTGACGGACTGCAGGTTCTTTTTTCAGGAGAAGAAGATCTAAGCAAAGTGTTTCATCCTAGATGGAACAGCAGAATACCTGTAACGGGATGCATTCTGAAGAACTGGGCATAAATCCTGCCGAAGACTTGAGCTTGAAGCAACAAACCTTACTGTACATGTTATAGCACGTCCTCTGGGAGGCGTTAGTCGCTCATCCAAAGTCAGTCATGAAGTTCCCGATAGTGTAAATCCATGTTTGGACAAGAGAAGAGTATGAGAGCCAGGTGATCTCTGCCCTCGGTCTGGGATTTCAATAAAGCTTGTTGGGGTGAGATAAAACGCCGCCGAGCCATGCGGCCGTCAGGAATGCAAAAAATAAGAAGTGATGCATGCAACATGTCGGCCAAAGTTGGTCGAGAGCGAGCAAAGTTTAAGAAGCCATCGGCTGGGACAGGCCTGGTTGGGGGTGGTGGTGGGGAGGGGGGGTCTAGAATTCTACAGTGGATGCCAAGACCTCCTCTTCGGGGTTCTGCTTTTACTTTACAGCCCTGCGAGCAACTTGAGGAGTGAAGATTGGAGTTGAGGGACGACTTTGTATGTTTCGCAACATTTGGATGAACATGAAATGAAAATCAAAATGACCTGCATGGGACAAAAGTGCACAAAAAAACGGGCCCTGAAACTCCCGCCGGACTCTGTAAGCTACCTGGCAGTTCAGGTGATATTCTTGATGGGTAAGGAGGACATTTTCATAGCCAGTCCGTTAATTTTGTTCAGTTCGGTTTGCTGGCTATTTTTTTGGGAGGTTCCATTTCGAGACGTGTGAAGGGAATGAAAAGAAATCCATCCAGACCAGTTTTGAGTACCTATAGCCCTATAGACTCACCTACACCCGGCCTTGCCCCTGGAAACACAAGCCAGATAAGAATCGAATCTTCCTTGCCCGCTTCAAAAGCCGATGCCAAAGTTCACTTCCTGAACAAAACTGATACATGAGCAGACATTACTTTATCTCACAATGATTCCAGAGATGTCAGGCAACACGAGGGCCAGAGTAAACTGGCCCTGACCCTCTGGCTTGCCAGACTCAATCAAGCGCAGGGGACTTTTCTCAAGGCAGCGACAAGTCGGGAATACTCTGAGAACAAAATAAGACAAATGGACTTTGAAGGAAGTTTGGCAGAGCGTCCTGCAAAAAAAGTTGCCCTGAGGATTGTTGATGTGAAATCCAGCGCTTAAGCAAACACGCTGCTGGCCAGCTCATAAAAAAAAAGATGGATGATTCCATTTTTGTTGTCCATATTTGTGCTGGCATTCGTGAGATAAAACCGGTCACGGGGGCGCTGGCCCGGTCTCCAGCCTGAACTGACCCGAGTCAGCGCTCAACCACCGCCTACTGTACATGCAACAGGCGCGATTAGCGTAGCAGCTGCTTGTCTGGCAGCTTGTTCGCTGCTAACTAGCTCCACGTGTGCGCACACACACACACCCACACACACTCCAATCCCCAGGCTTTAGTGTCACAGCAGGAGTGCGGCGGTCTTGCGTGCTTTTATGGACCAGGGTGGGGCACAGGGAGGTGAACTTCTACATTGGGGGTAGACGAGGGAGTCCCACCAGGTGCTAATAGATTTCCTGCAGCTTTGAAACGCAACGGAGTCGGGTTTCATCTGCAGGCAAATTATGCCGGACCAACGTTTGACCTCGCCGTTGACAGCCACACCCACACCCGAGCAGTTAGTGAAATGGATTCCAGTGAAAAGACCGCGGTAATAATGTCTCTACTGTCTGCCCGGCTGGCGAGCTTTCGGGTGATTCACGCTCTTGTTTTGTCAATCCAAAAGCGCCGAGATGTTACGTGAAGGCACTTGGCGAGCGCATCAACCATGCTGAGAATCAGTGATCTGAGCGGCCCGCTGGCGAGATGATTGGCTTCCAAGTGAGTCATTTCATCTCTGGCTATTTACGGACATTTAAGACATAAAAGAAAAGTGTGTGTGTGGTGTGTTTAATAGCACTCCTTTGTTGCAGCTGTGCACCCAGACACAGGTGTCGTGTCAAGGGATGCTTAGGCAAGTCAACCACTTTGTTGTTGTAGCACATCTGCAACTTTGAAACACTATCAAAAGACTACATAAGCATTGACGGTAAACCTTTTTTTTTTTTTTTTGATGATCAAGGCTAACGAGACTCAAGAGGATAAACATTAGGCTTGTTGTTGGACAGTCAAAACAAATGATATTTTCTAATGGTTTCTTTTTTTGCTATCGTAGAATAATTTCAAATCCTTGCAGTCTTGAATGCAGCATTTCAAATCGCGTACAAATGTTCACTTTTTGGAACCATTCTCTTTTTGTGCAGCGCTAACATGCTTCAACATGATTTCGAATAACTTGTCATACTGATTTGGATTATGACCTACATTAACCTATATAAAGAGATAATCATACTACTACTCATTGTAAACATTTGTTGGCGTAGGGTAAAAAGTTGAGCAATTTAGCGTCAGCCTCCGTCCAACATACCTGCTTCCTAACAGGGTTTAATTTGCGAATTTCCTAGGAGTTTAAGTCAATTAATAATCATTCCTACTTTATCAATCAAAGTAAGAGTCGTGTACTTGGCTCCGTTTTATGTCGGCTCATGAATTAATGGGCTGATTTTAGTATGGTGCCCCCTGTTGGTTTGGAGTGTCAAACCTGAAAGTCAAGGCATGTTCTCTGTGGAAAAGAACAGCAAAACCATCAATGATTACAATCAACCTGCAGCCGCTGAGTCAGTAAAGAAATATTTCAAAGCAGTTGAGAAGTTCTCGGGGCTACCTGGAATGCCAAACTTTTACTTTTACCCCACTCCCGCCCTATTTGTGGTAACCCGATACCCCGAGACCAAAAGAAAAAGATAAGGACGAAAGACATCCTCGGGTCGCAGACCTTTTTGAGTGAGCCTTTCGCAGCAATAAAAACATATTCTAAACAATCTCTGCTTGGTGTAAAGAAATCAAGGGGACAACCCCCTCAGGGCGCGAGACTATCACGAGATATTTATTACCCCACTTGTGATTGGCTTTTGAGGGCGTGCCAAGGAAATGCCTGCAGCGAGGTGTTCTCACTAAGCTCATTACGCACTAGCACCACTTGGAACAATAGCATGGAGGATTTTTTGTTTTAAAGAAAAAAAACAAGATTAAAGCGCCTATACTGCCAAGACAAGTAATCAAATGAATCTTTTTGTTCATTTTGAGGCTGCGAACTCAATTTCAGACATCTGAGAAATAATCAATAATTTTTTAATCTGAATCACAATTCAAATGCAATTAGTTTGTCTTTAGGTCACGTTGAAAGAGTTCAAACATAATCCAAATTTTCGAGCAATGAAAATGGCGTGAATTCCAGGATCAAAACATAATCAATTTGTCAGTCTTTACAAACTGATCTAAATCCAAATTGTAAATTAAGATTTTGGTTAAGAGCTACACAAACCTGTTTGGAACTTTAAAAAAAAAAAATGGATGCTAGTCCAGACTCTGAACTCAGATCTAAATCAAACGAATCAAATACTCTTTTGGTTGTAACAAAGAAACATCAAATTTAATCAAATTGATCCAGATTAAAAAACGACATTGCACATTATCAATTTGTTGCAACACAACAAATTCCATTCCAGTAATATCACAACCAAACCAAAAACAAAAAGACAAACACCAGATTAAAATTAGGTGGTCCATCAATCTTTGGTTCAAAATTAAAATGCACGCGGCATTTAATCTTATTCTTAGTTACATTCATGTTACAAAAAGGATCTGAATCTAAAACAAGATCAGAATTAACTCTCGATTCATACCAAAACCAAATGCCAAACTTCAACCAAATCTCTCCAAGCGCACAAAAAAATATGATTGTCATCTAGATTCTGTTTACACCTCCAAACTCCAAAAATGATCTAGATTGTGATTCCAAATTCAGCTCCTGATACTGTACAAGGTATTCAAGTTCCCATTTAGTCTCGTCTTTTTCTGTTGTGCGTGTCAAAATGTGTTTAGGCCCGACATGATTTTCATCTGATGGAACGATTACGCAGCATGCAAAAATAAACATTGCGCTCATAATGAGAGCACAGCTAATGCAATCACTTACATAATAAACCTTCCATATTTACTGAGGGAGACGTTCCCTACGGGTCGCCGGGCCAGATATCAATCAGAGGCGCACTTGGGATAACAATCCCAAGCACAACAACGGCGACCTCTCGGCGTAAACCGAGCGAGGAGTCTCGCTGCCAGACTCGAAATCCAGAGCCGCAAATCTCAGCCCGCCCCGGGCAGGAAATCCAGCATGTGCTGTTGACATCGCAACTCATCCGCGGAAGACGAGAAATAACATTTTTGGAAGAGCCAGAAACGAAGTCCAAGAGAAGCGTGGAAGGGGGGAACATGTGGCCAGTAAATCTTTCAATCTTCATTATTTTGCTCAACCGACGGCTTTGGATTTGGTACAGTCCGCATGACATTCCAAAAACAAATAAAACCTCAAGAGGAAAAGCTTTCTAGTTGTCGTTTGAAAGAACTTTCGGATTCAGCAGATCGGACAGAGTGTGGAGGATGATTCCAGACCTTAGGCTAGGAATGCAAATGAGTGGTCACCTTTTGATTTGCGGTCGGTTTTGTGTGGGGGATACATAGAAGGCCAAGATTTGTGAATTGGAAAGGACGTGGAGTGCAATGAGGAACGTAAAGCTGAGAAATGTAGCAAGTGTGCAAGGTCAAGTAATAAATAGGATCTTGGAGTTCATTCTGGCCAATGCGAGAACAGGAGTAATGTGGGGCCTCCAAATGGGTCTTCTTAGGTGTTACTGTTGTATTTTGGATGATAAGACTGACTGAGGCAAGTGTAAAGAGACCGCTGCAGTAATCTAACTAGGAGAAGATAAATGCCGGTTTTCAAAGCAGTTTTCCATGATGTCAGCCATGTCACAGCATTATGACCTTGATCTTTCGAGACCCTCACAATATTGAGTATAACCTACCAAAAGAAAGAGTAGGACTCTCTTCTTTCACCAGAAAACAAGCAAAACTGTTCTGTAAGACTGTTCTTTGTTGTTGTTTTTCAAAACAAGCAAAACTGTTCTGTAAGACTGTTCTTTGTTGTTGTTTTTCGGCGTATCAACCAAGCAACAGCTTCATTTTAATGTATTTTGCCGACTGTCTACTAAATCTTTCGCTGAACTATGTTTATATTTTATTTGTATAATATGATGTGATTTCACAATGATCGGTCTCCAAGTAGTCGTTCACCAGCTGCTACCAAGACGAAAAAATGGCTACTATTTCATTATAAGACGTGGTAATTGGCCACTTTTAAAATGTCCCCGGTGATTGTATTTTTTTCTCCTTGCTGCGTGTCGCTCCATTTTTAACGCGCGCCATAAAAGCGTAAACTGACACTTTGTTTTTTTTATTTTTTTTCGGGGAGCCGCAGCTGCAGTCGCGTGCAAAGCGGGCGTCGCTACCGATTAAAATCCATCGCAGCTTGACGGACGAGCCAGAGGAGACATCGGCGTTAATTTATGGAGACTTTTGTGAGCGAAATCCAACATGGCGTCATTGTTGACGTTGGCCAAGCGTCAAGGGGGTAGTCATGTGATCTGTTGGGGGGGGGGGGAAGAACTTCATAAAGGCAGCAGATTGTTGTCATCAAATTTTATTCTGAATATTTGCACATGGATGAACACACGTTTTGATCACAACTTTGGTTTTGTACAAACTTTTTTTTTTTTAAGTTCCACTTAAATATAACATTTTAAAGCACAATCAAGGGAGACTAAGACTATCTCCACATGATTAACGTTTAAAAAAAAAAGTAATTTGTTTGCAACAGTTTTCGGTCACGGAAATTTGACTTTTATTTTGGATTATGTTGACTACAACAAAATGTTTTTAAGTGGACAACCACTATCTCGGTGAAATGATTTTTTTTTTTTATAGCCGTGTACATGTGGACATAGTCTTAATAAGCAGGCTTTGGTGGGCCCGGTGCTAAAACACAACACACACACACACACACACAGGTAACACAAACACTCGCCAACCCGTAAGATTTTTACGGAATCGGAAAAACTTCATATCACGTTTAATTATTCCCAAGGGGACAGCATCGGATTTTAGCACTTTAACTTTAAAAACCTGTTGTTTTTTTCCTTCGAACTTTTGGTACCACATGGCTGCAGTCAGTGGTAAAAATCGGTGTATGATTTGTAATGCAAAAGTCGGTAGATGCTGTCTCCTCAAGGGAAAACGAAGGCAGTAACAGCTGATCATCGTGCGATACTTGACGTCAACTTGCATAAATTCGGAAAACGAGAGAATTCGGTTATGGCACTTGATTTTTGTCTCTCCTTGTTAGTAACTGACAACGACGTGGTTAGTTCCGGTACGAGCACGATGTCATGGCTGATTTATAAAGTGCAACACTTGCTAGCGTGACGGCAGCGGTTCTCTACATGGAAGCAGAAGAAATAGCGATAAAACCACCAAGTGTGAAAGTGGAAGCGTCAAAACACACTTTGAGGCTTTATCTCTCAAATCGTCGGTTTGAGGGCGCCATTGGATAATAAAACCACTGAGTGTGCATGTAACGCAGTCCAAAACTTTACAAAATATGACCTTGAGCTCACAGCTAGCGCAATGAATAAAACGCGCCATTTGCATACCATTCGTTGTTAGTTCTGCAAAGATGTAAGTAAGCAAAGAAAGGACAGGAAAAAGGATTTCAGTATCTGTACACACAAAGTGCAGATAGTAGTCTCAAACCTCCAATAAATAGTCCAATAAACAGGCTAGCATTGGAATCACACACATGGCACTAGAGAGTTTTGGTGCAGGTGCGTCCTGATTGGTTGACGCGCACGCATGGCAGTTTTTGATCCAAGAAGTCCAGACGGAAGGAGGCCGAGGATTCGGTTTAGATGAAGAGCACAAAGTAAACAATTCCCAGAGACACTGGCAGGAGAGGGAAATAATCCAGACAAAAAAATTGTTATCTGCACCCCGGCGGAGGCGGACCGGGGGGGGGCAAAAGTCTGAGGCCAAGCTGTTTTCCTTGCCTTAAACCAACAAGCAGACCTCGGGATTAAAAGCAAACTGTTTGCTAGCTTCTGGCAGTGTTGAATTAAACAGCTCAAGCTCCTCAACTAAATCCAATAAGGCAGCCCCACTTCGGAAAACAACGGCGCCATCAATCCAAGTCCTCTTCTGGTGGGTTCTTCGGTCAGAAATGTTGAAGCTGATCTCGTTGGTCATTCCGGAGGCATGCTGGTCGAGAGACGGTGGTGGGGCAAGGACAGGTCATGACAGGACGTCGTGATGCCTGGAGTCGCTCAAAACCCAAAGAAGCACCAACTGAAGGGCCAAGGTGAGCCACAGTGAAGGACTCAAGCCGGACGCCATGCCACAGTCAGCGTCCTCCTCCTGGAGTTCCGACAAGGAGGACAACATCAGCACGGTTAGCGCCGTTGGGCCAGTCAGCTGAATTTGTTTGGACGTCGCTTCGTCAAATCTCTCGACGATAAAGACTGGACTTCGCTATGATTTTTGACGATTCTGATGCACTTTTAGCTCAGTCAATGTCAAATGTTCGCTTTTAAGGTAAAGCTCTTACAAAAATGCTAATTCATGGGGCATGTAACAAATACATGTAACGGGAATGTAAACAATCACAGTGCTAGCAAATACTAGCATGCACAACAACAGTTCTGACTAATCTTGACGACTTAATCACAAAAGCCACCAATGTTTTGCGTCCATGCTAAACTTTATGGAACATGTAACAGATAAAAGTGTTAACTAAAAACTGCTGACCTAATTACCATTTAAAATGGCAAAAAAATATCGTACAAATTTAATGGCAGGTGCTAACAACATTAGCCATGGACATTTTTAAGGAAGAAAAATATTCTAGTTAATAACAAATTTAAATTGCATTTCCTCTTTAATACATTGCGCAAACATGTGCTTTGTGAGCTATCAAAATATGTAGCTATAAAATGCTAACTTTGGAAAAAGCTAACACCAGTGTGGCAAACCCTATGTAAAAAAATAAATGGTAGCATTAACAATTAGCCACCAACATTTCTAAGGACGTAAACAGTTCAAGTAACTTTGTTAAAAAAAAAAAATGCTGTACATAAATAATACTTAGAAAAGGTTATAATTGAATACACGCTTATATGCATGTGAGCTAGTGCAGTTACTACAATGTTTTTAATAAAGTAGTCAAGTTTGTAAAGCAGCTTTTCATATAATTTCCTACTAAATTCCAATCAAATCACAATTCTTTTGAACGCAGATGCAGCATTTTTTTTCATTGGGAAGATCCCAGACACAATTGCACTGGAAGTTGTTCCAATGCTCCAAAGTGCTGTATCGGAGGATTACGATACACAGGAAAACATGCTGGTAGTTCAAAGCTGGGCAAGAAGATGGGGAAAACATCAGTGGGGAAGGCAGGGGAAGTAAAAACAGATGCTGGCAGAAGGAGCGAGAAGGTGACAGGTGCGGAGCCACACAACACATAAAACAAAAAAAAGTGGAAAAAGCGGAAAAGATATACGATTAGAGGTGGAACATGACAGCGAGAAAAGACGGACTGACCCGGCAAAGCACATGAACAGTGGCGGCAGTAACACGAGCAGCGAGGATGCCGACGGGGAGCCAGCGCTACGCCGGCACAGGGCCTCGTCCTAAGCAGCAGGCCAATCACACAGCGGAAGACAAGAGAATACATCATGCAGCAAAGCTCTCCCAAGAAAAGGAGATTTAGTGGAAGCAATGCAGGTTAATAATGATAAAGTACGACATTCAATCGTACATGTTTAAGCTGAGTTTTGTCCAATGCAGCGACCGCAAAAAACACAAGCAAGAAGAAAAAAAAACTTCTTGGCAAATGTGGAGGTGTTAGTATTGGAGACCTCAAAATTGTATATGTCAGAAATCGTGTTCACTGAGGAGCTAACAACGTTAGCGACCAATGTTTTGCGGCTTAGCTACATGGAAGTGTCACAATTAATCCCAGCTAACTAAAAATGCTAACATGTAAAATGCTCAAACGTGTGTGATAAACTGAACCGTCAGTGCCAACAAGGGTGGCAAACAACATTATGAGAAAAAAATCAAATTAAAACATGCTAAATTGAAACCACTGTAACTCATTTGTGGGGATGCGCGTACCAGATAAGCAAACCAACAACTAGCTAGCAAGATGCTGAAGCTAAAAAGAGTTCAGATTAATGAAATGTTTGTAAGAATCTACGTTAAGCTACATGTGAGCAAATAAATAAATACATAAAAAAAATTATAATAAAAATGCCAAAGTGTAAAATAATAACACTAGAATGGTCAACACTACTGTATGTGAAACAGCCAAACGTTAACATTAGGAGCCACTGACAAATGATAATTTGACACGAGCACAAGTATTTCACAGTCGTAATATTAGCATATGTGGCAAACATTGTATGACGAATTCAATAATGTCGCATTTGTAAGGCTAACTGTACCTTATTAATATAGCCAAAATAAATGCTAACTAAAATAAATCAATGGCATTTTATTTGTGGTCAAAAGGAGCTAAAGGGGTAATACTGAAGATAAGAAAGCGTGTTAGCTAACAAACAATAATGTTGCAAACAAAGCTGCAAGGCGTTCCTGAGACAATTTAAGCACAAAACTCCACACAAGGCAAGCTGTTTGTCTGGAAACAAGCATCCCGATTGCGATAAGACTTACAAACTCGTTATTATCAAAGCACACCGCAGGTCCTTTCCTGTAGCGAGGATTCTGAGCTATCTCGCAGGGATCAGGGCCGTTAGCTAAATGAACCAAGTCAGGAATATCAACCAAAGTCTGGCATTTACACACTTAATAAAAGTAGGTGTAGTGAAGGATACACTGCTGTTCATCCTGTACAAGCGGCTTGGTGTCACAGGACGGGCAGCTGTGTTTGGCGTCAGCAATGATAAAAACCAAGTTGGTGTTGGGAAGCTTCTCAGCGTGGTACAGTCTGAAAATGAACGCCACACAAGAAGAAGCATCAGGAAATACCGTGAGAGCAACCATTCAAAATTGGATGCAAATAAAGTTGCATGCAACAAGAAAGTCACAAGAAAAGTTGTGATTAAAAAAGAAAATAAGAATGTAAATTTATCTGTTGAGTCGGCAGTAATGCACCAAATGTATTTGCCAACCACCAAAAGAAAGTAGAAGAATAAATGGAAGAAGAATAAGGAGTAATGGCGGGTAATGTGTGACGTATGATAGTTCAATAGTTTAGCATGTAGCATGCTACACAACAAGGATTTCATATTCACAGCACCAAAAGGTGCAATAACCGACCAGAGTTAGACCTTAGGCCACAAGGTAATGTGGGATTCTTGTTAAGATAAGACATTTTAAACTAAAAAGCAAAATTTATTTTCTTTTTCTTTGATTTTGGGTGCCAGAAAACGAAAAGGCAATTTACTGTATAAAAATACGGTAGAAACGGTTGAAAATGTATACAAATATATTTGGAGTTATCTTAGAAGAAAAAAAAAATACCAAAAAACAAAAAAAAAAACAGGAATAGTTATATTTTTCCATAAAAAAAGAAGAAGTAATATCAGGACATTTTAGATGTTAAAGAGGATGCAAGTCTTATGGTCAAAAAGAAAACAGGAAGTAACATTGTTTTTAACAGGAGGTCTCATGAAGGCAAACTAAAATCTGAAGTAACGAATCATACAGTAACGAGAAAAACCTGGATCCTTTTTATTTTAATGTCGTTCCATCCCAAAGGAACAAAAACTCAACCCCACCAAAAAATTCCTATGTCGGGTGCACAAATGATTTTCTCTGCTTTTTTTATAGTGCTCGTTAAGCGGGAACGTGTGCGGCTAATGCACAGGAACGCCGCACCGCATGCAGCGCGGGCACTCCATTAGGCGGCACGAGGGGGCCTTAAAACGGCACACGCAAAGGGGACGGGTGGGCGGGGGTCGACATGCCGGGATGGTGGTCCGCACACAAGTAACTTGACTTCACCTTCATGGCATGTGATTTTTTTTCCTTTTCATTTTTTACAAGCGCAAGCGTCATCGGGGACTTCGCTAAAGGTAGAATTTTTCTTACCTGGAGCACGTTTCGCAGTCCACCGTTCCTTTGAAGGAGAGGTTGCTCGTCTCAAAGTAGTACTGCGTTTGCTCCGTGATGCACACCTCTTGATGCACATTGTCGGACACGTCCTCTTCCATGTCGGCTGTAGCCCAAGTTTTTGAGTCCACGTGTTAGTTTCGATTGACACCGTCGGAGAGGCATGACATGAATTTAAGGCGGACTGGGAAGAGATTCATTCACCTGCATTCAGGAAACTTGGGAATGTGATGCTGACCAGCAACTGTTGCAGCATCGACCTGAGAGCAGATAAAGTTGCATTATTTCCATCAAAAAAACTTGCCGCAAGAAAGTTTGAATTTTGGGGGACAAACGTTTGAATGTTGTTGACGATAAAATAAGCAATTAGAAACTAATAAAGTAGGTCTACAAGAAATATTTAGTAAAACAAACATTTTTATGCTAAAAGAATCTTCAGCAAAAATATTCATTTGACAACAAAAACAAAGAACCTTATGATGAAAAAAGTTAAGTTGATTTATTGCTACAAAAATACAGCTAGAAGAAAATGAATTACTATCACAAAAACTTTGTAAAAAAACTAAAAAAAATTACCCACAATAATGCTGTAGTATTAAGATGAAGTAAGTAAGTAATTAAACTACACAAATTAAAAACTAAAAAATAGCTAACAACAATGACATATTCTTACAAAAAAATGTTTTTGTACAGTTGTGTAATTTTGCAAAGAAAAAGGTGCAATCTTACAATCATTTTCTAATACTCAAAAACATGATTTTTTTAATGAGAGAAATATCAGAATATTCTGAGAACATTTCTCAATTTTTTTTTAAACCCAGTTTGATTTTTTTTTCCAAGTTGTATAACATTTTGAGATACATGAAATACAAACATCATTGAAAGCAAACATACACTGTGCACTTACTGCTCCGTGTAAAACAAGCTGTTAACTCCATCAAGAAAAGGAGACCACAGCCTGTTTTCTATTAGGATTCAAGTATGTATAATTTCCCCAAGAATGTCACATGTTCTTCAAACTACAGGCGCGGGCCACATAAAAGGACTCACCAGGCTGCAGCGGTGGCCCACCAGCCAACGTTCAAAATGTCAGCGATGGAGGGCTGGGAGGAGCAAACGCAGTCAAAGTTCATCCATTGAAGAAAGAAGATAACAAAAAGCAACAACATGAGGTTTGAATCACAGGCCTGTTGACCATGTTGTTTGGATTACAGCTAGCATGCGAGTACCTCGTTGTGGCCAATCAGTCACGTAGCTTTCAGACATGTTGAGTCACACGCCTAGTCAACGTGTTGACTTTGATCACGCGGACGACACGCCAACGCTCCGGCTCGTTTTATTAGAGCATAACTGCACTGACCACTTCATTCTTTGACTTTTAGTGTCATACAAGCACTTCGTATTTGTTCTAGTTTGTATTTAAATGTGACACAAAAAAAGACATTTTATCACGGAAAATACGAACAAAATTGTGCTAGCATGGGTCTGTTCTCATGTTTGGAATGGCAATTAATACTAGTGCAAATCTGTCATGTTATGAGCATAAACATTTTTACGTTAAGAGATGTCATGTTACGGAAAAAAAAAAAAAAAACAAGCAATATCTGAGTGAAAAAGTTAGAATTTCATGAAGAACATGTCATTTAATAAAACAATGTGATATTTTTACATGAATGTTGTAACTTGAGGAAAATAAATAAAAATGAATAATATAAATAAAAAAAAACTTAAAAAGCGTTTCGTCAAGTAATATTTTTACATAAAAAATAGTTTTACATTAAAGCTGTAATTTTACTTAAAAATATCCTAATGTTGATGAAAATAATTTTACTTCAGATTATTGTATTTCAGAAAAAAATGCCAAGTTACAAAAAACATTGATGTAAAGAAATAAAATTTCACCCCAAAAGTTGTCATCTGAATAAAAAACTAACTACTTTGTCATTATTGGTGGGGAAAAAAACAACTACATCATATTTTTACATTGAAGTTGTAATTTGATGGTTAAAAAAAAAAGTCAAAGTTTCAATTTTATGAACAAAGTAGTATTTTTAATAAAGTTGTGATTTTATGAAAAATGAATCATGTTACAAAAAGAAAAAAAAACATTGCTAAAAAGTTTTTTTTCCCAGAGAGAAAAAAAGAGACTTAAGTCCTGAAAAGTCCCCAAAAAATAGAGGAAAAAAGTCATGTTCCAAAAAAACTATATGCGTCATGAAACAAAGTTATCAGTAGAAGTCATGAAGGAAAGCGACCCCCTCGGAAATGAGATGGCGATATCCTTTAAAGCAATTACAATTATTCATGAAAACATTAGCAGAATGGGGCACGTTTGTATGATAGTCAAAGATGAATATTATTGCTGTGATGTCACATTCAGCCCAAGCTTCGCCCAATCAGTGTTTTCTTCGACACGAGGAGGAATTGGAAGATTTCCCAAGTTCAGCGTTTTGAAAAAATGTCAGTGATGAAAACCAGCGCTTGCCGCTTGGCGTGTCGGCTGAGCATGCGAGACCACCTAATCCTGTTAGCGTTATACGACAACTCCCACCCGGACGCTTTCGCCGGACCTCTGCTTCCCTTCTCATCTGCACTCTGCCGATTTATGGCTCCCTGGCGTTTTCGCATGTGTGCGTGCGAGCAAGCAGGTACGTCTGCTTTATCTGTTGAGATGACTGTATAGCATGTCGGGAAATCAGTGCATGTATCAAAACGTGTTAACATACGAGTGCGCGCTGTGTGTGTTCGTATGTGCGTGTGTGGCTTTTGTGACTCACCGCATTAACAGATCGCAGGCCCGCCGCCGCCTTGGTCTCCTTGACGGGATCGCACAGCGACTGGTAGTCGAAGGACTTCTTGGAGGTGAAAAGCGTGGAGTTGACCAGGTTGACCATCAGGATGGGGTCCACCATTCCGAAAAAGCGACCGATCTGAAACGAGGACCACGTCACATTAGCATTACAACATTTGGCAATTTTTATTTGTCGAACCTTTCCACAAGTGACTTTCCCCAGGCATCTGGTTAGCTGTTGCCTTGGCACGTGATTGGCAGCTGAACTTTAACCAAATTCAACATAATTAAATAAAATCACAGATGATTTTTAAAATTTATTTTTTTAGCCAAAACCTACTATTCTTTATAAACATATTTATTCTGTATGTTTGTATTTCCAGAAATGCAACCAAAAATGCATTTTATGGAGGGGAAAAAAAAGCTAACTAATAATAATAATAATAATACAGCTTTCCTGCCCTTTTATTTACTTTATTCTAATTTCTGATTGGTTGGGGGAAAGTAAAAAAAAAAAATCTGTTTCTGATTGGTTGGGACTGTGCAATTTATTGGGGGTGTTATTAAATGTAAATAAATACATTTAAAAACTCATTCTACAAAAAAAAGTCAGTTTTACAGTAAAAGTTATTTTGTAATTGTGTGGGGGAAAATAAAATAAGTTTAATAAAAATAAACCTTTTAAAATGAGAAAAACATATGTAAAAGCTGTGTAATTTTATACTAATAAACTTGTAATTTTATGTTTATAAATGTGTGATTTTACGAGGAAAATATTTGTTCTTCCTTTTCCAGAAGTGTCTTTCTTCTGGCATTTGATTGGCTAAAACTGTTTTGCTAGGGCTATAGTTCCACCTGTTGTCTTGGCATGCACGAAAAACTTTTTTTAAGAGTAAAGTTAATTATACAATGTTATGATAAAAGTTAGAGTACTATGAGAATGAAAAGTTAAACAGTATAATAATCAAAAGTTGCATTTTGGGGGGGGGGACAAAATAAAAGGGAAACATTTGCAAGATAAAATAATGCTCAATTTTATTTAGCTGCCCCTCTCCGGAAGTGATTTTCTTCTGGCGTCTGATTTACTACAAATGTCATGCTAGGTGCTATAGTGTCACCTGAAAAGCAAATGCCTGATGGACTTTGCTGTAATCCACTTAACGCGACCCCTAAATGTTGTCGTTGCCTAAACCGGTCTCAGGTCAAGCCCGCACGTGTGCGACACTTCCAATGAATGAACAGTCGCCACCCTGTTGGCCTGCAGACTCCCTGAAGACTCCCCGTGCAAAAAAAAAAAAGGAGAAAAAAGGAGCGGGTCGCGCATAAAGAGGCGGAGGAAAGTCCACTAGACGTTCCCCGCTGGATATATGACGGAGGGGCGCACACGAGACCTCAACTTTTAGTGCCGCTGCCAAACTTCAGAAGACGCTTGATTTATCCAGCGCACGCCCGGCGCTGATTAGCCAGCACATGAAAAAACATTTAGGCAAACCGCAGCAGGGGGCCCGGCTCACCTTTTAGCGTTTTAACAAAAGCCCACTGGAGCCGAGTGTGCGTTTGCATGTCAACAAATTAGGCAAATTGTGCTTCGGTGCTTTCGTTTGTTTATTTGCACATTTTTCTTTTTTTGAAGAGTTTATCTTCATTAGCATCTTGATGGCTCCGATGTCAGGCAGACTTGTTTTCATTAATCAGACATAAACAATGTTGATGCTTCTGACAACATGATGCAGATGAATCTTTGAGTAGCACTCGGAAATGTACCTCAGAAGAGAACATTTCTATTGTTAGCGATGAAATGCGCATGTAGCACTTCTTGCAGACTTATCAATACAAAGGCACACTGCATACATGGTGGCATTTTTGCCCTACAAACAGAAAGATGGCCGCCAGTGACATCACTTCCCTCGATGGCGAGTAAGCAGCATTGTTAGTTCATTCGTATATGAAGTCCGTGTACCCAAACCACATTTGACAAAGTCAATTTGAACTTACTGGTCCGTAAAAAAACACCATGCTTACTAACAATTGTATTTTTACTTGTTTTCTAATAACATCTAAAACTGACTTATGTTAGTAGGCTTACAATATTATGAGTGATCAAGGCTCATTTTGTTTTTAGTTTGAAAAAAATTGTTAAAGTCTTTCGTGTGTGTGTTTTTTTTTTTTTAGTTATTGTATTTAGATCAATGATTGAAAGTTGTTGATAACAGCATTTGGTGAAATGTCATGTAAAAGCATTTCTGATATTTGAGGCTGATTGAATTTGCCAATTGAAATTGTTATATAGTTCTCAAACAGCTATTTGACATTTTCTTCATTTTAGCTGCATCTTTTGAATGAATCTTGAGATTCAAATAAACATTTGAATTTTAATAGCCTTGGCCTGCTTCTTGCACAACTTTGCACCTTTTCTTTATGTTTGTGTATGCTAATTTCAGTGTTTCTAATACGTAGTCTGACAGTGATATATTTGGCGTACATTTGTGCTTTTACATGATAGAAACTATGGGTGTCAAAATGAGTGCGTTCATTTTGAGTTAATTTAAAGTTCTATTTACGCCATAATTTTTTTTATTCTAACTCTTTCACTGCCAGATGTTTTCAGAAACAGGTTGTCCCCAGTGCCAGCCAATTTAAGCATTTTGACTGATCTTTCAAGGTCCACAGAAAATGTTGTGTTTGGACGATGGAAACACACATACTACCAAATGAAAGATTGGACTCTCATCTTTCAGAAAAAAAAGTTTGTTTCTACCTTATTCCGTTCTTCAGTAATCAACAATAGAAAATGGTTACTTTCACCGAAATGCTCTGTTTTGAAACAAAAAGCGGAGAAAAAGAGCTTTTTGTGAAACGATGTTATTTCATGCACTCTAGTGAATTGTACACTTCTTTTTGTCCATGAATGATGCCACAAACACCTAAATAGTGCTTTACTTCTGTAAAACGCTATCACCAACAATGAAAAAGTGTTTTTGGTTGCAAAATACGTTTATTTCCAATCAATAGTGTAACAATTTGACAAAACAATTTCGCAAACTATTTACAAATGTGTGCAACTGTGGTACTACTTACAATTATGTGGATGTTTCAAATACAGTTTTTCTTTTTATAACGCTCCCCTGCGTGCAAGGAGACGCAGCAGGACTTGCACAACAGATTACTTTCACTTTCGATTGTGCGTTTCGCGTGCAGACGTTACACTTTCTTGACGGCCTTTTTTTCCGGGGAATAAATAGCAAGTAGCAGACTGTACACACTCCTCCGATGAATATGCATTGGACTCGGGGCACTCTTCGTCGTCCGATTGAACGTCCGCCTGAGCGTGCTCGGTTGTGCTCCGCGTTTTCCGATGTCAGCATCGCTAGCCCGTGAACCTTTATAATGTCGTCATAGCCGCCGCGTCAGCGCTTCCAACTTCGCCGTCAACCTCGGAGACACCATCATCATCATCGATGATGATCATTATCATCATCAATGTGCTCTTTAGCGTTGAAAATTCCCAACTATGAGCTGCTTGCAACCGGTTGCCATTGTCCGCTTCCTCCTCCATCTAGCTCCGCCTAACGTATTCTACTTCCGTGTCAATGCTTACAACCACGGAGTCACCATCATCATCATCATCGATGATGATCATCGTCGTCATCAATGTGCTCTTTATCGTTGGTCGATGCTTTTCATCTTTGAAAAAAACGTCTCGACCGTGAGCTGCTTGCAAGCGGTCGCCATTATGGCTTCTTCAGCCATTGTCCCCTCAACACTCTAGCCCCGCCTCACGTCTTCTGCTGACGCCTACCCAATCTTGTCAAAAGAGAGTCATCGTTGCCCTCTAGGGGCCAAAAATAGTCATTAGGCTCACTAGACCTGCTTGAAACTTTCAACACAGCTGGGGAAGGCTTTACTCCACCCGTTTCAAAAAAATAAAAAACAAAAATTGGATGACGTCTTTTAACGTCATTGGCGGCCCTCCGTAGGTTTTTACTTGACGTCTTTTTACGTCAGTGGCAGTGAAAGAGTTAACATGCGATTAATTAATTATGACCATGCCAAATTTTTGCAGTAATAATTGTAATAATAATGCATATATTTGTGGTGACTGGGGTCAAGTTGTATTTTACAATTTAAAAAATATGCAGAATTTCACAAGTTACTTCATGTTAAAAATTAGATAGCTCTTAATATAAAAAGAAAAATACACCGAGCAGTCACCAGCGTCTTACAAATGCAATTATTATCTAGTGGCAGAAAAATGACCTCAACAATATATCAATATCACACTCGTTTTTTTTTGTTTGTTTTTTACCGTATAGTACATCTTTTTAATTTTAACTCAATTTATGAATTATTATGAAATTACTGTATCAGTCACTAAAAGATGCAGCCACATTTCTATTAGTTTAAAATGTTTCCACTTTTCAACGAGTATGAAGACACAGAAAAAAAATATTGTACATTTTATTGTACATTTAGAACAGAGATCAAATTTCCAAGTAACTGTGAGTTAACCATTGAACTCATGTGATTAATTATGATTAAATTTTTTAATTGCTTGACACCCCTAGTAGAAAGACAAGCAACTTTTTCGACATGCTAAAGCAATAGCAGACCTGATCGACGTATTCCTCCCGATTGGACATGACCAGGAAGCCGCCGTCGTCCAGGATGACGCAGTCGACGTGCTGGAATCACACGGAGATGGCGGGACACAAAACTTAAAGAAGCCACGATGGTCAAAAAAAACATCAAAAGAACTGAAATCAAATCTCACCTTATCATTCCGTTTGCAGCCGCAGATCTCATCTGTGCACTGTCACAGAAAAAGACAGACTCACATTTTGCCGACTTTACGGCGCAGATGTAACTCACGTTGGTCCTCAGCGTGGTGTTGATGAAGCTCGCCATCCAGGCGCTGACGTCCAACTTGACGCCGACCACTGGGGATCAAAACAACAGCCAGACACCCTCCATCATGTCGGACCCTGGCGTCAACTTTACTCCCTGAACCGGGGAGAGCGGGAACGCGGAAAACTTGGCCGAGGATCACAGAGGGAGCGGACAGGTTGATGTGTGGTTTGTGTGCGCGTGTCACAGGAAGTAGACAAAGTGTGTGACGGGCGTCTGTGTCAAGCAGCAGGTGACAAGTCGGCTTGAAAATAAGCCTCTCAAGTGTGAGTGTGTTGACACAGAACCTGACAAATTGCCATTTTACTTTATTTTTAGCATGTTCTTACCCGCCGGCTTGAGGAGCTTATTGTCGATCTTGAGGTTGACGGCTTTGCTCACAAGGATCGAGTCGTCGCTCACTGCCAGTGGGGACGAAAAGGCGCATAAGTGTAGGACAATTCATTAGGTACACCTGGCTGTGTTTACAGTCGGTGCGTACTCACTGTTGTCTTTGAGGTACGGCGTTGGTGTAAAGATGTAAATATCGTTGTCCAAACTTCGCTTGTAGAAGCTCGATTCGTACGTCTCCGCCTCCTCCCTCCAGTTCAGGCCCGCGCTGTAGTGTGCGTGAATCGACAAATCTCACCTCAATCAAGTCATTCATTTCTCTGGTCGGAGCTAAAGGTTACCCACGTTTCCAATTAAATCCCCAAACATATTTTTTGACTCCCTTCTCTTTGGGCATACCCCAGGGATCTGTTTTCGAGCCACTCATTGAGCACCATCGCTGATGCAATTACGGGACAAAAGTAAGCATTTCCGCAGACCGGATTCTCTCAATTTGTTTTGGATTCAAAGGGTCGCCCTTGGGGACGCGCATTGGAAGAAACAAGTCAAGGTCAAAAACTGCATGCGAGTGGAAAATGGAGGAGGACAGCAGGGATCTACATCCAATCTGATCGCGGAAAGTCAGGAGATAAGCGATGTAAGGGCCAGCAAACTGGGGATTCACTGACTCCAAGACGTGGATGATGGACAATTGATGGGATAAATGTTGGAAAAAGTCGTTATCCACCACCTACATCTATTGACGTATGTTATGTAGGATGGTCGAGTGTTTATCTGTCAATATTTTCCCAAGCTTTGCACCCTAAATCAAACTTCTACTACCTTTTTGGGTAGACTCGGGTAATCCCCCCATCGGTGGCAATAAATCTTGCGGTGACTTCGGGCCTACAAAACACAAAGTTACGCACGTTTTGCCGCGATGAAATGACAGTATGATTCTTTTTGTGCACTCACTGCAACTTATTCTCCTTCCAGATCTTGATGAGATCTGAAGTGATGCCAGCGTCCAGGAGCAATCGGTTCACCAGCTCCACGTTACCTAAAGAGTAAAAACAGCATCAGCCACATCTGCCCGAGCCATTTGCGCCTGTCTGCTGACAGATCCAAAATTTGTCAAACGTAATTGTTCATCTTTGTGGGGACGGTGGGGCAAAATGTTGTAGTTTTGGTTTTGGGAAGCTAATGGGCCGGAACGTAACAGCTATCTGCAGGAATGTGTTAAATAAATGCATGCCGTATACCGATAGCCAACATGGAATGAAATATGATGTGAGGGGAGAAAAAAGATGGAAAAGCAATAAAATAAAGCCAGAAAGAAAAATAAACGCGGGTATATGTGATATGAGAAGGGACAGGGAAAAAGCTGGGACTCATTTTTTATATTTACACAGTGCACTTCTGATTAGCAGATGACTTAATCGATGGAATGAGCCAAAAACAGTGATAGGGTTTACATCTTGTGGATGTAAAAAGTTCCGGGTTGTTAAACATCAACAAATAAAGGCGCTGTGGAGTAATCATTTCACAAAAGGTCTGTTAAAAGCGGATAGCGGTGAAACATGTCGCCACGAAAGCCGGCGAGGAGGCTGCCAAGCTGCGGGCGGCCGCTCGCTCCGGCTAACAAATTATTTGCCAGGACCTCCGACAAGACCGCATGACAAACATAACAGGCGATAAAGGCTGCGCTTTCCAATTCGCTTTGAAGCCTCCGCTCCAGTCCGTTAACATGCTCAATCGTACACCGCCGCCGCCACCTCTTGCGAGCCTTCGAAAACGCAGCACACACATCAGAGAACAGCTGCTCGAACACTTGATTCCGAAGTCCTCCGCCACCCCTTCGCCCGCGGTGGTTTTCATTACGGGGCCTTTATTGAAGGCAGCCCAGGAATTCCTAATGTACTCTGACTTTTTCGCCACTGCGGTGGCTTAACCAGGCAGAGCGGGTGCCCCCACCCCTGCACACCCCACATACCCCCCTGTTAAACTCGCAGCTAATAACGGTGAAAGTAATCACTTAATGGAGTGAGAGGTTTTATTGGCGGCGTGTTTGGAGGGCCGAGCTGCGACGACGTCGACAAACAAGGCGACGCGGACGCCAGCGCTCATTAATGCGTTGGTCAGATGTCCCGCTGGCCCCTGATTGGGCTTTTACGGCCGAGGCTCGTGCTCTCGGCCTGACGCGTTCTGCTCTTTGTCACAAAACACACGATAATTGGAGCGCGTCGGCCGGCCGGAGAGGTGGAGCGCGCGTGTGTGCGCCTCACATCTAAGCCGACGTGCTTCACACATGTGCGCTCAGGCGTGTGATGGTTGGACTTTTGGAGTTAGGATCAAATGGGCAACATGAGGGAGGTGGTGCTGCTGGTGGTTCCACTTTACAAAAGCTTTGCTTGGTCATGCACAGCCAACCATACAGCCAGACCACTGGACTATGAGGGGTGGGGTGGGGGGTCATGAAGGCTCAAGGGATGGGCCCTCGCCATGCTTCAACCAGATGTCTCACCTGGACACATTGGGAAGTCAAACGACACTATAAGTGAGTGGGCAAAAATCTTGGTGTTGGAGCCAAATGTTATCACAATTTAATAGGAGTCATATCATATTTGATGTAAATCACATCACATCGTGTCGTAGTTAGAGTGAATTACGCTCTAAAAAGAGAATTCTTGGACCAATTTAAGGTTACAAATTGAATTGTTGACCAATTTAATACAATTGCTTCAATTGGTAAAACACGATTGAATTAAATTAATCCAAAGTGAAAACATTGATTTTGGATTAATTTTGGATTAATTTAATCCAAAATGAATTTTGGATTAATTTAATATATTCACTTTCAATTAATTTTGGAATAATTTAATACATTCACTTTGGATTAATTTTGGATTAATTTAATTCAAGATGAATTTTGGATTAATTTAATTCAAGATAAATTTGGGATTAATTTAGTATATTCACTTTGGATTAATTTAGGATTAATTGAATTCAAGTGAATATTATTCAATTGTGTGTTACCAATTGAAGCCATCTTATTAAATTGGTCAAAAATTCAATTTGTAATCCTAAATTGGTTCAACAATTCTCTTTTTAGAGTATTTATCACATCATAACTGTAGTAAATTACAATGCATTTTAATTGGAGGATTAATGACTCCAATAGGCTGACTTGAACAAATATTCTGAATGTCATTTGCAAACATTTATTAAATGCTTTACTTTAATGCATGTAGTAATCTTTATTGCTCAAACACAACCTGTGCTACCTTTAACCAGCCGCTGTCAGCTAAAGGATCATCTGCAATCAAAATGAATATTTTTTGTGATTAATTAATTAGTAAACGCTTTAACATTGACAGCACTAGTCATAACGTAATTAGAATAAATGCTATTGTTAACTCATTCACTACCAGCCATTTTCACTGAAGCAATCCCCTTCACTCCCTGCTGTTTTACTAGATTTTGACTGATTCTGCAAGGCCCACAGAATATTGTGTTTTATTGCTTTAAAAACATGGAACCTACCAAAATAAAGATTGGAGTCTCTTCTTCCATCAGGAAAAAAAGTATATTTCTATCGTTTCCGATTTGCAGCAATTAGCATTAGAATATAGCTAAATTTAATCATTATTCACAAATCTGTATCGTACTGTGGGTAAATCAGCTTGTTTTCAACATGGCCCTGGTTGATCTCTTCTACTCTGCTGCCACCTGCTGGCCGTTTGTGCAATAACTACCATTGCTTCAACCGTTTTGTGCGATTGAGAGGCTGCATCAAAGCCTTCTGCATGCTCTAGCATGAAACATAAAAAAACGTATAAATACGTCTTTGGGACACTTGAACATTTGAAATAGAACATATTTCTATGTTTTTGGGAGCAAATGAGTTAATGGAGGAAAGCATGGATCACAATTGGAGTAAATATATTATCATGTTGTAATTACAGTAAATTATATTGCACCATTAATGGATTAAATGGTATCATAATTTCAGCAAATTGCATCATAGCTGGAATAAATGGTATTCTAATTGAAGTACATCACACTGTATTATAATTACGGTCAAAGGAGAAAATTATATTGTGCTGTAATTGGAGTAAATAGTATCGTAATTTCATAATGCTATGAAAAGTGGAGGTCAGTTGATCTTAAAGTAAATCCTATTGTAACAACTTGAGTAAATTGAATTGTATGATTATTGGAGTGAAATTTTACTTATTGAATTAAATCATAATTGGAGTGAAATGTATCCTTTCACATCAGAGTAGCGCTAAAAAAATTAAAAAAAATAAAATAAAAATCCCACAAACAAATGAGGGCCAAAGGGGACCAACTCTGTGCGTCCCAATACTTTTGCCCATCCAGCATACTTTTGCAACAGCCCGCGGTGGGAACAGAGCGGAATCAGCACATTTTGCGCTTATTTTTCTCTGGCCACCGGGGACACGACGTTATTGATGGCGCACGTCAGCGCGCGGCCAAGTGTCGGCACTCACACATCGGATTGTTTGGCGTCTTGGTGTCGATGTAGATGTTGAACTCCATGAGGAACTCCGTGTTGCTTTTGTCCTTGTCGGGCGGCTTCAGGTCCTTGCAGTACATCCTGCGAATCACCGGCGAGGTCATTAAGCAGACGGGAACCCGAGACGGTGGAGAAATAAATGTCATGTCAATTAAAAAATGAAACGCGCTCCGTCTTACCTTGGCGCGATGAATGTGTAGCCGTATTCGTCAAACTTGTCCGCCAGCAGGCTCTCGGAAACTGGTGAAAGGTGGGAAATATTACAAAGGAGGCAGAATTTTGGAACAAGTGCTGCTGCCCTTTTGCACGCTCAGCAGAAATATGTTAATAATAGATGCCCATTCAAATGCATTTAACCAGGTAAAAAAAAAAAGACAAATTAGGGATGCAATTTCGGGAGGAATTGAGTATGAATGCTGAAGAGCTGATGCGCATTCACTGAATTGTTGATGTGAGGCCATTTGGAGACTG
Organism: Vanacampus margaritifer; assembly: GCF_051991255.1. Taxonomy (NCBI): domain Eukaryota; kingdom Metazoa; phylum Chordata; class Actinopteri; order Syngnathiformes; family Syngnathidae; genus Vanacampus; species Vanacampus margaritifer. Next base: position 7,242,370 of record NC_135446.1, read on the forward strand.
TTGTTCATAGCTCAATATATGTAGAAATGGAATGGCTTCTTCAATCAGTCCAGAAATGTGGAAGGAGGAGGTCAAAATGTGAAATGTGGTCATATCACTCAATTCCATAAATTCCCAAGATGTCCTGAAGGAGATACATTTTTGGGTCAAGAAATGTGGAATGAGAAAGTAAAAATCTCAAATCTTGTTGAAAATTGTGAATTTTACCATGAAAAAAATGTGGAAGGAGGATGTAAATATAAAAACACTCTCTTCATTTGGAAATGTCATAAATGTTGCCAAGATACACTAGATGAATTGAAAATTCCAAAGTCGCATTGATTTGAACTGTTGTAGAAATTTTCGTGTAAAAATTGTGAAACAATCGGCCCCGATTTCCTTAGTTTTGGGGGATCGATGATCGGCCGATCCCTTAAATATAAACCGATCTTTTCCACCGATCTCATCTCCCTCCTCAGAGGTGAAAAAGTCAACCAATGTCCTCTTCTGCTGAGATGACTAATAGGCTTTTCATTTTTAATTTGCAGTTAAAACACCCCGTTTGTATTATTTCACAGATATTGTTCAATGTTTTCTAATAAAATAAGATTGGAACTCGAAAGGTGTAGGCTGCTTCTTCTTTTCTTGGAATGTGGAAAATACTGTCCTTGTCTGAATTTGGAATAGGAAAGACCTAATTCACAATATTTTGTATTTATTTTTTGTTTTTGGGGCTTTGAATTGTGGAAAAAGGCCACATTTTTGGAATGTGTTCAGTTTCACGCTCAATGTCCAGAACAGTGTAAATATTTTAAAGTTTGAATCGGTTGAGAAATGTGAAAGGGCAAACGTGGCTCTTCATCATTCACACAATGATGTATGGACATAAATGAACAATAGTCATAAATAAATGAATAAAGACAATGTACTTGCCATCTTTCCCTGAAGTGGAAGTGAAGAGAACCCAGGGGGAAGAGAAAAGGAAATGGGTGAAACCACAGCGGGGTCAAAGGTCCCACAATATTTTATTCACAGAGCCAGTCCTGAATAGAAATATTGTAAAGGCGTAAAAAAAAAAAAAAAAAACAAGGTTGGGGAGTTCTGTAAGGATTTTGCGGCGAGCGCAACGCTGAATCAAGCGCATGTGGCGTTCTCATGACAACAGCGGCCAATCTTTTGCCCTCGCTGGTCATCGGCGAGTAATTGCAACCATGTGCTTTTGCTTTCGGGGGCCGTCCACGCTCAATCGTCCCGTCGCCACCATGGATTGATGACGAGTGACGACAGAATAAATTTGTCCGACGGCGGCGATCTTCACGTCTACCGCGGATGTAGATAGAGGCATGAGTTGAATTAGGTTGCGGGCGAAGCCACTTATTTGCCCTTGAAGGTTCGTTTGTAGCATTCTTTCACGACATGCAAGATGAAATAAGAACGAGAAGTTCTGGGGGATGGCTTATAATGCATTAGCGGTTGAGCTAGGCCCCTAATTTGCTCTTGAACATTCATTATTAGCATTTTGGGCGCTTTGTGGGATCACTTTTGATGTTCATGGATTGTTGCACTACATACAGAAACCCCCCCCCCCCAAAAAAATAAAAAAAAATAAAAAATTGGGACAACACTTTTAATCAAATTTAGCGCTTGGGCTAGGCCCCTAAATTGCTCTTAAAACTTCTTCTTCCCTTGAACATTTTTTTGGGGGGTTAGAATTTTGGACCCTTTGTGACACCTCTTTAGGAAAGGCCTGTTTTATATGTTCCAGACTTAATTTATGGCTGGTGAGTCAGATTTGCGCATTTATGAGCCAAACATGTAAATAATAATATTGGCTTTTGATCAAGAGAAAAATTGGTAATCCATTTTGAAGAGACGCTTGGCACTTGACTGTATTTGTTTAAAATGGCAAGTCTGCCTTAGTGAGGCAAAAAAAAAAAAATGGTTGCCTCATAGCCTTAAAGTTTTATATGATCAGCAAATGTAACAAATATTAAATGCATTCGTCTGACTATGGAAGATTAGCATTCTTATTAAAAGTGTCTGAAAATATTACAATATATATCGGAGACGTGACGAAAGATCGAAACAGGCACTCGACAATCGCCTCTTCTGTTGCAGTACCGCCATTTGACCAAAAGATGGCGCTTTTTGTGAGGGATCGCACAAGTTGAGGTGAGGTTTGCTGCTTGAACAGGAAACACTCAAATTCCTCCATTTTGAAGATTAAGAAATTAACAGCTGAGATAGGCACTACTATTGCCTTTTTTCCTTAGCATTTTAGATGCTTTGTCTTGTAACATTTTCATGTCTCCATAAAAAAAATACATTTAAGATAATTACAGGTGACTGAAGGAGAAAGTTTCTCCTCTACGGCTTCACCTTTGACTAACGCAAACATCCTGTTCTCCCGTGCCACTTCTCGCGCCAAAACCACATCAGAGGGTCAGCGGAACAGGTGGTGTGGGGGCGTTTAAAGACACGCACGCACGCACTCTGTGTGGGCAGCGCTCGCATGTGACGCCAAGCAGACCCTAGCCTCGCTACACACTCTTGTTATTAATCACCGGAAAAAGTGGTGAAATATTTTTTTGAATTTTTTTTTAAAGAAATGGGACGGAGGACAGGAGGAGAATACTTGCCCAGAAATGCTGCAGGCATCCCGACACACCACAGGGTCAGGAGATGAGAAGCAGGTCAGGAAAAGGAGAGTGCGAAGGGCAGAACAACAAGGGTTACACAATATTTTATTCAAAATGAATAAGAATATTGGAGACACAAGTGGAAAAAACCTGAATCCAACTTTCATTTACAGAAACGTGCTATTCGTGTGTGTGACTGCTAAGGCTGTTTGAAAGCTAAAAACTTGAAAATTTAATGAATTGATGGAGTTTAACCGCCTTAAAATATTGTATAAAGCCCATCATGAAATTTTACCAGTCAATATACAAACCAAATTTATAAAAAGGGAAAGTGAATACAAATTAAGAGGAAGAGATATTTTTTCCAAACCTAAATATAGAACAAAACAAAAAGAAAGATGTATTTCTACTCAAGGTGTCAGTCTGTGGAACAATCTGCATTGTAAAAAAAAACAAAAAACTTCAGTCTATTTGTATTTTTGAAAAATGTATAAAAGCGCAATTACTGCAAAAATATACAGTATATAGCACAAGCACACGCAGTTGAATTATTTTGAACTATTTTGTAGTGTTGTTACACTGAAAGCATTTTGACCGCTCGCTGTCATTCATTCTGTGTGTTTTTTTTTGTGTGTTGTGATTTTTTTGTGTTGATCAGGGGCAGACAAAACAAGCTTTACTTCTTTCTGTCCCTTTTCATTTCTTTTACTTTACTTTGAATTTGAATATTGCTTTATATTGTCTTTTTTTTTCTTTTCTTTTACAAATGAATGAAATAAATAAAGGATTGATTTACTAGAAGCAAAATGCTAGTTCACCAATGTTTGTAATTTATAGATAGCTGTGAATTTATTCGTATATATATATTTATTTTATTAACTTATTTTTTTTTTAATTCAATAAAAGAAATAGCGCTGTAATGCTGTCCTTATAATTACATAAAGCAGAGGTGGGCAATCTCGGTCCTCGAGGGCCGGAGTCCTGCAGGCTTTGGAGTTTTCTCACTTCCAACACAAGCTGATTGCAATCAACAGGATCGTTATCAGATACACATAATGGACATACATGGAGATGGTCAAAACTCAGGAAGCCACAGTAATGTTAGTCTTTCTTCGCTGAGGATAAAGAATATAGGCCTTAGAGCAGGGATCATCAGGGAAGTCTGGTCCTCAAGGACCCCTATCCGGCATGTTTTAGATGTTTCTAGTCCAGCACATCTTGCAAAACTAAAAGAACACTAGCACAGAGATGGGGAATAAAAAAATTTGAATGTGAAAAGAGCCAGATGCAGGACGCCGGCCCTCGAGCAGCGGAGTTAGCGACTCCTGCCTTTGAGTATGTTTGTTTGTTACGACTACATTAATAATAAACAGCTTGAAGCCTCTTTTATGTATGAATTGTTCACTCTCTGCCAAACTGCTCCTTGTTGAATGAAGAATTGAATTGATTTGTGTGACGCTACGGCCTGAATGCAGCTTTAGCAAACCGTAGAATTTCCGACGCCCCCTTTCCTCCCTCCAAACACATTCCTGCGCTGACGCCGAAAGTGCCAATAAGCAGATTTAGACGAAGCAAATAAGTGATGAAAGGGGAGGAGATGGAATGCTGCCGCCTTGAGAGGGATTATCAGTGTCGAAGCAGTTTAACAGCCTGCTGCCAGTTGATTTTGGCAACAATCTGACGGGAATTGGAGGAAAATCCAATGCGATAAAAACAAGATTGCGTTCCAAAATAATAAAAAGTAAGATGTGGAAGTACATCAGTCAAGCCCTTCTGTTTTGGCTGATTGTTGTGCTAAGAAGGTGCAAATAAGGGCTGAACCATTTTGACAAATCATCTCATTTTTCCTCACAACTGTGATTGCGATTTATTTTTTCAACGTCCTCTTGCGCTAAAATAAAGGTAAACGAACCATGAATTAATATGAAAGATAGTTTCTTTATATACTTGTTTTAGAGATGACTAAAGACATTATCTTGCTGTCTTTTTAAGCATTTCACTACGACAAACATAAATCAGATTACGTAAACATAAATCAGATTACAACAAATCTCTGGTTATATCATGTCAACTTTTCACATTTGATGAAACAATGGCATGCAAACATGTGGACTGAACTTCTCCTGACACTAAAGACTATATTCTTGCCGATTATCGGCACCGATATTTGGTATTTTGACTAATATCGGTATTGGCCTTTTTCAAAAATCTGATGGCTGCTAAAAGCTCAATTTAAAACTGTGTTAGCCTCAGGTAAATTTTTATTTAAATTTTCAAATTACTTTATAAAATACGCTGCTGACACTGGGAACTCTGCACCCGTTTTTGCTTGGATTTAAAGCAGCGATCGATGTGGAAGTTTCACATTTAAGTTATGTTGACATTTTGGAAAAAGTTATTTAGTGTAAAAATATTACAAATTTTCACCTAACTTTTAAGATATACTGCTGACCTTGGGAGTTCTTTTAACTTTTTGTTAGAATTTTAGAAAAAAATTTTTTTAAATAATTTTGATGCCAATGTTTTTTCTCTTTTACTGAAAATAAATATCGGCTTCAAATATTGGTTATTGGCCTCCTTGACGACGAATAATCTGTATCGCATTGGCCCTGAAAAAAACCCATATCGCTCTGTCTTTACTACATACTACTACACTGCTATGATGATTTGAATTCAGGCCTTGTGCAAATAAACACTAAAAGTGTCTTTTTGTGTAACACCACACAACTTGTGCGTGATTTTCACTGCGCGTAAAAAAAAGAGACACCCACACCACAAGTTTGCACGTGCTGCCAGCAGCTAAACAAGAGGCGGCATTTCTACAGCGTGTGTGTAAGTGATGGATAGCGAGCATAACGACTGCGCCGCCTTACATGGCGAGCGGTAACGTCAGCGCTTTTTCTGTCGTTAACGCGCCGCCCGCCACTGCGTGTGCAATCTCTGCAGTGGAAAATAGGAGACTTACATTTTGCTTGGGTGATGGTGTCACCGATGGTGGCACGGATGTAATACGAGCTGTAGTCGGGCAGCACCAAGGCCAGACTGACACACAACAAAACCTCATGTTAAAAATATCACTTTTAACTTCAGCTTCGGTGTAGTTTTTCCAAAATTGCAAATGGTGACAATTTCTTGTGTTTTATGCATCAAACAAAAGCCGGTCTTTACTTCTGCTGTGTTGTTACCTGTAGTCCGTGCCCTTCACTGGCGCAAAGGTGTATGTCCTCCGGCCCATGTCAATGTAGCGCTATGAGGGCAACACAAGTTGAAAGATTTGGCAAAGCATCGCGATGCAATTTATGATGAAGAAAATGACCTCATCTTGTGATTTAACCAGAGTTGATATGGGGTAAGTCCCTGGCAGGCCGTCAATCATCTTCTGTCTGATCTGCAAATGGAAAATGTGCATTGAAAACCTCGAAGAATGACAGATGCGCGTGTTATGCGATACCTCCACTTTGAAATCATTCTCCAGCTCGGCATCCAAAAAGTCCAACGTCACAGGCTCGAGGAACTCGGCCGTCTACGCAGAGCAGAAAAAAAAGAAAACGATAACGTTGTTGTTTGTCTAAAGACATTTTTTTTTTAAGACAAACTATGGCACAAGAAAGCAGAAGATGTCGTACCGGCGGCTGGAGGTTGGGGTGGAGCAGCACGTATCCGTTGGGGTCGATGGCAAAGTAGTAGCCGTTTGGTCCAAACTGCATGAAAAAAAACCCACTTTTAATTCATTTACACTCACAAGACACTTCATTAGGGACACCCCAGTGGGAGCCAGCCACAATTATAAAGCATTTGACACCCCCAGAATGGTTTGAAATGGGTGGGTAAAGTCCTCAAATCACCTCAATGTAGCGTCAACAATCAAGCAACTCACTTTCGTAGTAAGGATGCTAATCATTATAATGTGAGTGTGTTTAGATTAAAAAGTGGTTTGTTGAACATGTGTTGGGTTAAATTTGTGTTAACATGAAACAGCGGCTTTGACTTGTGTGGTGCGGGATAGATAGCATCAAGCGATGGCTCAAGCTAGCAACGTCACAGTGTACTTCTTTTGCTTGCACAAAAGGGGAGTCAGGGCCTTCAGAATGTGATGTCTACCATCTAGTGGTTAGCAGCAGTATTACAACTCCAAATTCCAAACAATAGAGCACACATAATAGTTTCAATTTAAGTGAAACACTGGCTGTGGGTTCCCCATCCCTAGTTTAGATGAAGCTCCTCAAATTACTTCAACAAAGTTCCTTGGCACAAAGATGGCAGCAAAGAGTGACTTGGCTGGCTACAAAATGGCGCTTAAGTAATATTTTTTTGGCTTTGGCCTGAAATAATAACAATTTTGAAAAGATATCAAATCTGAATATGCGGTGATTTAGTATACTAAATGGATGTCAATCCAAAGCAAGCATTGTTGTGGTGATTTGAGGAATAACAGACAGCCAACGCTGGACTGTGACAGACACAGTGGAGGCGCTGCAGGCATATTTGAATTAGAAAAGGCAATTGTATATCTTTATCATTTTTTTTATTATTACTACAATCATTATTTTATTATTTGCTGGGTATTATGCGCAATCTTTTTTATGCACAGCCTTTCCTTACAGCTGTGGTTGTTTGCATTGGATCTCACAAGTGTGTATATAAAGTTTTGACCGTCTTACAGTAAAACGCGGCGTGAGCCTCTTGATGTCCTCCAGGGAGACGTCGATGGCCATGACGCCCAAGATGAGCTGGTTCTGAGATTTCTGTTCAAAAGAAATTCAAAACACAAAATCAACAAGTCAGACCCACAATGCACCGCAGGAGGGGCTGATTCCGACGCTCCTCCGAGTCCTCCTTTCGAGGAAATGAGCTGCAATCGAAATCTGGAAAGTTTCATTCCCAAAAGCCTAACGTGCCGCCATGAGTCAGCGCCGAGGTATTTGCAGCCAAGCGGCAGCGGAAAGCAACCCGGCGCGTAAACTCATCTTGACCCACTTTAGTCGCGCCGTCATTTGTCTCTCGGCGAGCCGCGGGTTTGATCCCCTCGTCTTGCGCTGCTGACCTTGCTAGCGGGAGAACGCGCGGGGGAGACGTGAGGAAACGTCAAGGACAAGTAAAAAACATCCCCCCGGAGTCCGAGTATCGCATGTAGTGGATGTCATGAAAATGACGCTTGACGGACGCCGAATGCTTGATTAGAAGCATTTTGACGAAAAGCGTTTTTTTCTTGGCAACACACAAGTCATGTCATGTCTCAGAATTTACTGAGAAAATATATATATTGTTCCTGTTCTAAATATGGCTCTTATAGAATATTATGCTTGTCTCTCAGCATTAAACAGAATACTAAATACATTGAGAACACAAAAAAAACACCATTAAGGTGAATACTTGTCTCTCAGCATTCATAGAATATATATGTTCTTATTATTATTACCTAAAAAAGATTTTGAGGAAAGTTTTGTCTTTCAGCATTTAAATAAAAATACAGTAATTGAAATTTGCATGAATACTTGTCTCTCATGCACACTGATAACAAAACCTGATTTATAAGACTAGTGCAATGTCTTTGCAGTATTCAAAAAAATGAAGTAGAGTGTGAGCGCTTTTACTTAGTGTGTACTTTTTAAAATCTGACATACAGGCAGTGTGAATGCTCATCTCTCAGCATTTATACACTCATTAAAAGAACCCAAAAATGCAGGACACTAGTTGATGTGTTCTCAAGAAGCAATACAACTATTCATACAATGAACGCGGATGCTTGTCTCTCAGCATCGCAATAAGAAAACCTCGTACCTTGGATCCTGTGTTGGTCTTGTTGAAAACAGGCAGGGTTCCAGTGATGACGAGTCCCAGTTCCTGTTGAACACGTACACGTTACACAACACAAATACACAAAAAACACAAACGGTTCTCAGCATGTTGAGTGTTACGGTGAGAGAAAAAAAGGAGCTGCTTGTCGCGGTAACGAAGCCCAGAGGCATTTTGTGTCGGCGTTATCAGTCCAAAGGGATGAGGCGTCCATCTTCTTTGCCGCGTTCTTATCGGCGCTGTCGCTTTAACCGTGCAAAACGCAGCGGCGTGAAAAATGTTTTGAATGCAGCAAACTAAAAAGTTCATCCATCAATCAGGTTGTGCGGCCAATTAGCGGCGGGTTGAGAGCGAGTTGAGCCAGATAACAAACTGCAAATATTTGCAGTCATATAAATGGACATTTTGTTTTGCTCTCCAAAATGGTGCCGCCCTGTGTAATCCCCACATCTGTCTTCTGTCTCATACGTTACGATTTCAAGCATTTAGGGTCAATCTGGAACACAAACGTGGGCAAAAAGATACAACTAGTAGCAAGTTGCGCAAACGTGATGCTTTGTTTCTATTAGTCCATCACACGTTTACCTAAAATCTTAGCGCTGAAATAAATTATGACATTTGAAGAAAAAAATTAATCATGAAATACGGACAGAAAAAAATGTTAAATAAACTTAGCAAAACACTGAAGGAAATAAAATAGAACAATAATACATATTAAACAAAAATAAGTGTAAGTAAATAAAAAATAAATAAAAGTAAGTTAAATCAAATGAAATTTAATAAAAATTTAGATAATATAAAATTTTACCAAATCAAATAAAAATATAATGAAATAAAAATAATGCAGAAATACACAACTGAACTAAGGAGCGTACATTTAAATAAAATTAAAATAAATAAAATAAAACAATGAAATAAAATAAAATGCACTACCATTGAACAAAAGTACTGTCATAAAAAATAAATAAAAGGAAAACAAATGAAAAAACAAAATTAAAAGTACATTACAATTGAACCTGTAAAAATGTGTAATAAAAAAACTAAAGTAAAAAATGCACAAAAAAATGAACTATCAAATAAAATGAAATAAAAACACTGAATGGACCTGGCCAACCATAAAACAGTAACGTATGTGAAAACGATATACCACCAATAAGTGTTTTCGACAAAAAAAAATTCTCTCCAAATATTTCAATAGAAAAAAAATATTGAATGAAAAAAAAAAATCTGTTAATCAGTGAATCCGCAGGTTGTGAGCCCTGAGCATACAAGGGGTCCAATGTATTACAGGAAATGTATTATTATTATCTGATTTGATCATGAGCCAGTTAGTTTAACACGGCAGATGTTACCAATGCATCCTGGTACACGTTGGTCCACTGGACCTGCTTGGCCTTGCTGCCCCCTTTGACCATGGACCTGCCCAAAACATCCAGGTACTCCTACAAATAAAGAAATAAATGTATAGAACTACGTGGTATGCAGAAAGGGGCCCCGTTTACAAGACGTGTCTTTCTTTACCTGAGTGTTCAACCTGATGGCACCAATGGACGGAATCTCATAGTAGTAACCTGAGAACAAATCAGCATAATTATGACCCAATTTTGGTCAAAATTCCCACGATGTAATAATACCTTTGTTAGCGCACGCCATCCACTGAATGGGCCCTTTGTCGTAGTTGTGTTGACCCACTGAGAATGTGAAGATGCGCACCTGTGTGGAGACAAATGTCAACATTGGCATGAAAGAATTTTCAAAAGTGGATTGTTGTGGTCACTCACCTCTTGTTTGGGGTTGTAGGTCTTGAAAATCTCCTCGGCGCGCTCCTCGCCTCCGTCGGTGAAGAGCATGATGATCTTGTTGCAGTGGGCCCGGGACACGTTCATCTGCAAGAAATCAAAACTTGTGCATGTACAAGTGTTGGCCACCAGAGGGAGACACACACTCACCTATGCAACTTCGCAACGTTTAATGGAGGATCATCACCCATTCAAAAATGGATCAAACAAAAATGTCAGTAAGAGTCATTAGTGATATTTTAAATATGATCTCGATAATGAACAGTACATTAAACAAGCATTTAAAAAGTAAAAATAAAATGGACTATTCCAATTTTTTTTTTAAATGAATGAAATAAAAATCAAATATCTGTAAATTAAAATTTTATTAAATTACTAAATAAAATGTAATACTAAAATTAAAATCAACGTATCAAATTAGATTGCAAGTTAACTTCAGCTAAAATAAAAATATATATAAATAAATGTACTAAATTAATTATTAAAAGTACTAAATTAAAATATAATTGCATTATTAAAATATATTACAATAAAACATATATATTTTTGAAATGTACCACTTAAATAAAAATAGGTTAAGCGGTTCGTAGAACAAATAATGAATATGAAATATGGAAATGTTATATATTTTATATATTTATATTTTAAAATTGTGTATGTAATGTAATGTACAATCAGTGGTACTTTAAGTAAAATGAAAATAAATACATACAGGAAATCTGCAAAATTAAAATTCAATGTATTGCAATTAAAAATTTAATAAAAAAAATACTTTTAATATAATGTAATACATGGCAGCACGGTGGCTGACTGGTTAGCACGTCCGCCTCCCAGTGCAGAGGACGTGAGATCGAGTCCGGGCTTCGGCCTTCCTGGGTGGAGTTTGCATGTTCTCCCCGTGCTTGCGTGGGTTTTCACCGGGTACTCTGGTTTCCTCCCACATTCCAAAAACATGCATGGCAGGTTAATTGAACACTCCAAATTGTCCCTAGGTGTGAATGTGAGTGTGGTTGTTCGTCTCTGTGTGCCCTGCGATTGGCTGGCAACCAGTTCAGGGTGTACCCCGCCTACTGCCCGAAGCCAGCTGGGATAGGCTCTAGCACCCCCGTGACCCTTGTGAGGAAAAAGCGGCCAAGAAAATGGATGGATGGATGGATAATGTAATACATTAAAATGAAAATTTAAAACCCAATTTTTTTTAAAAAAAAATAAGACAAATCTAATATACTTAATTTAAAAAAAAACATAAAATCTATTGAACTTTTTAAAAAAAACAATTAAAAAAACAAAAACATTCTAAATAAAAATAAATGATATAAAAGAAAAATTCACGATACTAACCCCAAAAAATTATCCTAAATAAAAATAAAAATATTTTGCTCAGACTAAAATGGACTAAATTGTAACATCAAATTGAATCCAAAATACCCATTGAACATGGAAAATCCATGTTAACCCTCATCCAAACCCCTTGTAATTTGCTGCTGTGCTTGTGGTGAATGTTCAACAAGCCATTTGCGTGCCGCCCACCTGTGCGAGCTGCTTGAAGGCTAGCTCGAAGCCGCGCTTGTAGTTGGTGGTTCCCTTGGCACTGATGCCCTGCACGGCGTCCTTGAGGATGCGCTTGTTGCGCACGTTAGCCTGCACCAGGTTCTCGAAGCAAGCGGCATGTGTGGCCTTGTCGTTGAACTGCCGTCGGGGGGGAGACAGGGAGAAGGAAGGTGGGATGGCGAAGGGACGCGGAGGAGACGCGCGGGCGGGCCGGCACATATTTGTTGCGCAAATATGTGGCGGGGCTCCATCATGCACAATTAAGTCAAACATCTCCAGTCGGAGCATATTTATGACAGATCGGCTCTGCGTTTGTCATTAAATAAGGTGGTGAGGTGAAGGTTTACAGACCCAAGGAGGCTAGAGGAGCACAAGGAAGGAGAGTGAGGAGAAGAGGAAGGCAAAATAACACAAATATTGATTATGGAACAGTCAAGCTTAAAATTGTGGCCACTATTTTTTTTTGTTTTAATGAATTGACGTAATACCTGCCACACACACACCGACACACACAAAGGCCTATTCAATTATGAAGACTTGGAGCAGGTTTGAAAAAAAAAAAAAGCATCAATATTGCGATTGCACTGCTGACTAATTGCATTAGTTTGAAAAGCTCTTAGCTGATTTGAAGGCTACACACACACACACACACACACACAAACAAAACAAAACGCATGGCTCCATCGAGGCAGAGCGAAGGAAATTGTGATCAATGGCTGCTTTGAAGCACAAATGAAAATGCATGTCATTGGCGCTCACGCCGGGCGCAGTGACAGCGACAGGCTTTGCAGATTTATTCAATCACAGGAAATGCGTGTGCACCACTTTAAATGATGAATATTCCCAGTGTCAGTGTACGCATCCGTGCCTGATTTAGCGTGTTTCTTACTTAAACAGGCTCATCGATTTGTCAAACATGTCACGCGAACGCATACGTTGGGCCGATTAGACGCATTACATAACGTGTGCCTGGCATACACGCACACGCACAAACTGCATTCCAAAGCTACACAATCCAACTCCAAAGCACAATTGCGTGAGTTAAAGTTGCAGCTTGCAATGCTACTTTAAATTACTGACACCCACGTCACTCACCAGGCAGACTCCGCCCTTTTAAAGCCATACACACCCAAAGTCACAGACACTACAGTAGAATGTGAGGACATCAGCCCCCAGGTAAACAACAGGAGTAACTGCACAATTTCTCAAAACAAAAAGTCAATAGAATAATCGATTCTAAAACAATTCGATAGCTGGCGTGCTACTTGGCTTTGATTGTGTTATGGGTAAAATCCCCCAAATTTAAGTCCCGATGACTTTGTTTGCAAATTTGCGCACGAAGCATTCACTTGGAGGACGCTCTGCAGTACTCACATAGACGACGTTGACGTAATCGTCGTCCGCCAGCGTCTCCAGCATCTTGCTGACGGACGTTCGGATCAGCTTGAGGGTCAGGCCCGACACGCTGCCGCTTCTGCCGGGAGTTGACAGCACCAAAATTGACGATTAGCAGCGAACATTTATTCAAAATCAGTTCAGTTGGTGGTCTTGAACAATCACTAAAAGATTTTTAGGAGGTGATTTACAAAGAGTATAAGAAGGTAAAAAATAAAATAAGCAAAAAGTGTATGTATGTGTGGAGGAGAAAAATGTAAAAATCATGTTTTTTTTTAATGTTCTCAAATTATAAAAAAAACATTTTAATCTTATTCAGTAAAATTTGTTATGTGAACATAGAGGAAATACCATACAGAGGATATAAGAGGTGGATAAAATCAGTTTTATAATGTTGGTTAATTAAAGAATATATCAAAATATAAATCAAATACATAGTGTATATTGAAAAAATGTATTATTAATAATCAAGGTTTTCTACACTTTCGCCTAGGGCACCAAATCTAGCGCCGGCCCTGATACCAATTTTAGCAAAATTTCCTTAAAATTGCTTGAAATTAATGGCTATTATATTTTTTCAATTTGCTCATAAAAGTCATTTTGCATAGAGCACATAATAAAATGAATTTCAAAAAATAGATCAATAAAATGGAACAACTAATCCAGTGGCCAGTAAAAAAAAAAAAAAAAAAAAGAATAAGTCCTAATCAAAATATGTGGTTGTACAACTTATTTTTAAGGAATACAGTGCATTACAAAGAATTCAATTCACTACAATAGTGTTTCAAGTAATTTAGTAATATCTACCATGTTTATACAAATAATAATATTAATAAAATGATGCTCTTCTACCTCACCATATTTAAAAAAAATATATATATATAATTTTTTTCCCATCCCTATTTAATAATACAGCAAATACATAAAGTAAAAAAAAAAATCACGGTGTACTTAAGTCACAAAAAAATATATATTTATGTGTCAGCACAGTGAGAAACTAATGTTACTACTTTTTAATCAAATACAAAGTACTTAATTTTTTAACAATTTTATTTCATTAAAAAGTCATTTGTCATTCATACTATAGTAATAATATGTAATGTGCAGTAAAACGTGTTTGTTCTGGTGTGCAACGGCTTAAAGCCTTGGCAGAGGTCTGCACTCCAAATGCTCTCGATTGTACAAAAATAGCCTGGCATTTTACATGAGTGCATTTTTTTCAGCGTGCGTTGTAAATGGCCAAGTCGTCCTCGACTCCTGCACCGCCCGCAGGTTGATACAGGGTCAACAGCCAAAAGGTCCAGCATAAAGCATTTATTTCCAGCTGACTGTGTGTGTTGTTGAATCAGAAGCTTTTCACTCACGCGTCCACCAGGATCAGCATGTCCTTGGGCGACGCCGCCCCCTGGATGTACCTGCCGGGTAATGGCACCACAATGACGCATTTGGTTTTTGTTGTGGCGTAACAGCGCGTGTGTGTGGATGTGCACCCACCATGGCCGCCTGCGTACGTCGTAGAGGTCGATTTTATTGGCCGATTTGCTGGAGTCGATCCAGGGAGAAGCTGCGTGTTTTGACAGAAATAATTTAGTCATTTAGTTTCCAGCGCGGCCTTGAGGTGCCGTGACGCCAGTCAGTTGACGACTGTCTTGATTCTTTTGGACTTCTGAGGCCACAATTTAAAAGTTAAACACTGCGGCAAGGAGAAAAGTGTCAGCTTTTGACGCTGCAAATGAGTCAGAAAATGAGTCATTTGGTGGCAAAAGTCACAAGACGGAGGCGTTCAGATGACGCATCATAAACACAGTACCGTCTTTTAGAAGACTTTGCCGTGGTCAAGGTCGGCGAGGCGGCTTGGGGCTCACCTGGGAAGTAGCGAGCCAATCCGGTGGCGGAACCAAACACCTGCCAGAGGAGCGTGGGGTCTTCCTCTTTGTTTCTCCGGAAAACGTCCTCCAAGGCCTCTGTCCAGTTGAGCTCATTCAGAATGATGGTGGCTGGAAAACACACACACGGGCAGAAACTTCACACATGCTCAAAGGCAATTTGCTCAGTCCACTGGCACAAATTTGGTTGAGCACATTTTGAATGATGGTGATTGTGATACACACACAAACAAATACAGATGCAAATTGCCACCAGGTAAAATATATTATGTCCAGATGAGCTCTTTAACTCATTCACTGCCATTGACGGCTATAGACGTCAAAAATTCATTTGAACTATTTCTATTCGATTCAAAAAAAATTCCACTTTTGTTAACAAGAGTATGAAAACCTAGAAAAAAATGTATTGTACATTTAGAACAGATATCAAATGTGTGATTAATCGTGAGTTAACTATTGAAGTCATGCGATTAATTACAAATTAATTTTTTAATTTTTTTTGTTTTGTTTAATTACTTAATTATTTAAACTCAAGATTAATCACACATTTTATATCTGTTCTATATGTACAATAAAAAAAATTCTAGGTTTTCATACTCTTGTTAACTAAAGTAGAAAAAAATGTGAAACTAATAGAAATAGTTCAAATGAATTTTTGACGTCAAGAGCCGTCAACGGCAGTGAATGAGTTAAATAACATAAAGTTGACACGAGATTTAAAAAAATACAACCTAAAACATACATAGATGGTTTTGTTGTAAGTAGTGAGTCAGCATCCATTTAATTTAAGTATAAAATATATGATTGACATTGAAGGATATTATAACATTTTAATACCTATTTTCATATATCGATTATTGTTACTGATCATGAACATTTTAATTCTTCATTTTAAGTTTGTCAAAGTGTCTTGTGTCCTGAGCAGGGCACATGATGTTGACCTCGTATGTTCTGGGTTAAAGCTGGGACCATATTATTTAGTCTAGAAAAGTTCCTTCTCATCACTTTGTACGAAAACATATTTTCGCCCTTGATTTTGCTATACACTGATTGGTCCAGAATTTCTTGTTTTATTTTGTACACGTACATTGTGGTCTTGAACAGAACTTGTTTTGCTTTTCCATTAGTCACGGTCATTGGTGCTTTTGGGTCAAATGATAAAGTGAGATTTTGTTATGAAGAAGAATATGAAAAGTGCCTTGAAAATATACATATTTTGGCCAGAGACGAAGACAGCTGCAACTGCACTAAGAGTTCTATTGTTTGACATGTCCTTCAACTGTATAACACATTTGCTCATTCATGAAGGGAGAGATATTCTGCTTGGAGACTGAATTGTAATAAAAGGCTGGCCCTTCGAGAGGAGGGTGTGCATTGTTGATCAAAACCTGTCGGAGTTTGATTCAATGGTGTAACAGGAGATCTCCTCTAAGAATTATCCTGCGCAGGAAACTCTGTTCATTTCTCATCTCACCAGTTGGTTTATTGGACACGCAAAAAGTTATGGATTAACTACACCCCTCAGTTGGTGATTTTAATATACCTTCTTCAGTTGGTGACCCTCCGACGGCAAGGCGTTTGACGGTTGTTGCGTTCGCGGACGGTTTGAATTCCTGGCGCCATATTAATTGAGGTAAGTGGAGATCTTATCCACGTTTGAGGAATTCTTTCTGTCTAGGAGCGCTCCGGCCGCCATGCGTTCTTGTAAGATAGCCAAATCAAGGGTGAGATTTGTGTGAGCAGAGGTAGAAGTTTAAGTTGTTTGGTTGTATGGAGTCAATAATTGTGGAATTTCCTACGGTATTTTAAGTATACATATTTGTGGTGCACATTGAATTGAATAGCGATCGCTAGTAAGTCAGTCTGGGAAACATTTTGTCTTTACAAATTTGTTTTTACAGACGATAGATACGTAGATAATTGATTTGAAGTCTATGTATATGAGATAAGAGATATATGAAGTTGAGAGTAAGTCAGTCTGGGAAACATTTTGTCTTTACAAATTTGTTTTTACAGACGATAGATACGTAGATAATTGATTTGAAGTCTATGTATATGAGATAAGAGATATAAGATGAAGTTGAGAGTAAGTCAGTCTGGGAAACATTTTTGTCTTTACAATTTTGTTTTTACAGACGATAGATACGTAGATAATTGATTTGAAGTCTGTGTATATGAGAGTAAGTCAGCTGGAGAAGCATTATTCTTTTACCAGCGTTAGATGTGTGGGCATTGGTTTTACGTCCATACATATTTAAGTTGAGAGAAGTCGGCTCAAAAAGCATCTTTGTCTTGATCCCTGCCTGATGCGCGGGAGAGACAAACACTTTGTTTTTATGAGTAATAGATTCTTGGGTAATTAGATACAAAGATCCTTGAATAAGTGTTGCCGATTAAAGCTGCGGGAGGATCGACTGCTTCATTTTCTAGGGACAAAGGACTCAACTTATAGGAAGTCAGATTGACATAAAACGGATTTAGTACGCCGTTTTAAGATTAATCGATAGGTCTATGAATAATTGGATATTGACATTTTTAGACAAGATATAAGAGATAAGATGTATTGACTCAACTCGTGGAAGTCGGGCTGACTAAAGCATATTTGATACGACGCTTTAGATCAAGCCAATAGGTCTATTGAATATTCGTGATTAAAATTCAAAGACAAAGAAACTGTTGAAGCTGGGGTAGCGCAGTTGACATCCGGATATTTATGTGTTGATATGTCGTACAAAACGACATGTCTTGTCTGTCCGTTGTGTGTGTATGCCGTCTGATCGGTGAAGAAACTCTAACGTTACGGTAAAATCTTAAAGGGACCGCGACGAGAACAGTTGATTAATTCTGTTATAAGTGAGACGTCACTTCATTTAAATATTAATACAACTGAACTATGATAATCTACAATATAATATAATACAAATCAATAAGCTATAAAATACCTGAGTTAATAATTAAGACGAAACATGGACACTCTATTTGAACTCAAAACACAGTGGTTTGACCCGAATGGGATTCCGTTGAGTTTAGATGGGATGACGCTGGATAAACAAATTGGAAACGCATGCGCTGTGGCTATAGGGATTTTACCTACAAAGGCTAAACGAGAAACAAAAAAAGAACTTTGCGACTGGATGCAAGACGGCTGTAGAAAAGGTTATTTTCCGTCATTACAATCTGCAGTGTGTCTAATCTCTTTGATGAAGAACGTTGAACTTGCATGTGTGAAAAAACGTCACGAACTAGATGAGCTGGTGCAACACACATCTGTAATTTCTTCGAGTGGAAGAAAAGCCAGAAATGATCGAAAGCTTGTTGACAAAATAATGAATAATGCTAGAATACTAGCTTTAGGTATTTTTGTGAAGTTATAACCATTTATATAACTAAATAATGATATAAGACTAAATGATTTGACCTGATATGACTTCCGCTAGTCGGAATTAAAGCTTCCGGATTAATCATACCGTTTAAATAATGACTTAAAATGTAATTAATATTGAACGACGGGACTTGATTATATTGTGAAAAAGGTTAGTTTATTCTAATAAGATATGGCATTTGTTCGATGGTTTTAATGACGGCAATTTAACTTTGAATGTGCGTACACGGCGACCGCCCGTTAATAATGTTATGAGTGTATGTAATTTTATATAGAGGAGAGTCCCGGACGTATCTTTAAGAAAAGTGTATTGAAAAAATGATGAATACTGAAATGTTGCTTTGCAAATAAAATAACTGTATAATACAAATTTATGTAATAAAACAAATTAAGCCGTTTAATAAGCGCTAAACGGGATAAATTAATTAGACGGTAAAATTACTAATAAAACTTCTAACGCTAAAACCCGCAATTGTCTGCGTTAAATAATTGAACGACATTATATAAATTGTTGCCGTAACTGATTTTATAAGCCCCTTACATAAATTTCTTAAGCACTAATGTTGAATACTTAAACTGGCTTCAAGAGTGCAAATACGTCATATTTAAAAATTATGTTTGCTATAAAACGAACGAATATTAATACACAAATAACATAGAGAGGTATAGTTTTAAGATATTATAAAATTTAGATGCATGTCTTATGCTTGTAGAGCATGGGTGGCTTTGACTGATTGTAGTTGCTATGACTCATTCCCTTTCTCGGGTTAAAAAATGCCAACAGCCATCAATCTTTGTAATGAGGTCAAATAAAATGTTTTTATAAAAGGTAATGTTAATTGTGTGATTGTTTTAGATTAAATAGTTTAGTCTCTACTCTTATTTTAATAATAATAATAACTAAAAACAAATAACTTGGATGGCAATTAATGTGGAATAATTCTTATATAGATGATTGTTTTTTCCCTTATGATTTTGTTTGTGCGCGAGAACATTGTTTGATAAATTTTAAATATCTTTTCAGAATCAGGAGACACACCCATTAAGGACAATTGGGGTCGCACCAAAGTGCCATGTTCCGGTCCTGGGGATGAAGTAATGTGTTAATTATAATTTAAAAGGAGTTTTTTATTTATTTTTTTCTCCGACGTTTATAAATAGAAAGTAATTTTAATCTCTCCTGAATATATTTAACCTTTGAATTTGACATTTGAAGTCTCATTACAAACAGACTGGGGAAGCTATCTGGAAGAAACACATTTTTGACATAATTTGAGGTGCTATGTAATTAAAAATCATTCCTGCTTTGACGTTTGACTAAAGGCTGACTTTACGGGCTGCGGCCTCCATTGAGAAAACATTAATTGAAAACTACACACTTATTAATTAACTATATTTGTAAATTGTTAGAGTATATCTGTCCTATTTTATCCTAAGTATTATTTATGAAGGTATGCAAAACATATTAAATTAAATATTGTAAACCATAACAAATATTGACATATAATTAGCAATTATTTAAAATTGTAAACTTTCATTGTTTTAATTATTATTTTTTTTTATTATTTTTATTTTTATTTAATTTTTTTAATAAAGGAAGTTTTTGGTTTTAATATTTACTGACATGTTATAACCTAAATACTGTTGGGGCAGATTTTAATGTTTTCAGTCGAGTGAGGATTATTGGTCAAGGGTCATTATTTCGGAACAAAGTCAACTGGCGGGACACAGACCTCTTTAAAAACCCCCACCCACAAAGAAACTGCAACTGCCACCACCATCAGAGGGGCGTGATGCAGCCATCATCACAAAACATCCTGCCAATACCTGATGGAGAGGGGAGGTTCCTGGCGCCACCTGTTGCAACAATGACTGTGCCATCATATACAAATGTGATAAAAGAAAAACTGCTCCACTGCCCAATGCACACAATGCTCCGCACGAACTGTCCTATGAAAAACTGCTCCATATGCTCTGCACAAGCGTCCTTAAAGCATTCCTGCGTCCAGAACTGTCCACTACGATGGTGACTCAACCCCACAAACAATGCTTTCCTTGAATTAGTGATACCGGGCCATATGATGTGATACTGACTGTTTACACTGCACTCTATTTTTGACAGATATAAGGTGATAACATCTACAGTAAAACATTTCGTAAATATAATGAACTGATTGACAACACTATATACACACAGATTTATTACATTTTAAAAACGTTTGATGTCTATTTTGATTTGATCTGATTTGTTTATCTCTGTCTATTTTGAAACAGTCAGCTTTTTGGACAAACATCAAAAAGGGGGACTAGCAAGCTTAATGGTAACATTAAAACTAAGGGCAACTTTATGTATTAATAATAATTGATGAATTGGCTGAAAACTGAGATTCTTTGTAAAATTCATTGGCATAAGCTACAATATTTTTATAGTACAAAAGATAATACAGGTAAATTTCGTCTGGTTTCAGAAATTGAAACAGCTAATATGAATACAGACAGATAAGATACAATTTATTTCAATCTTAATTATTATATTTTACTTTTTTAAGTTTGGTCTTCTAGTGTTTTCCCGAATTCTCTTTTGAAATTTAAATAGTTGCTTGGGACGCATTGTCGAATTTGCTGGTTAAATGTAAAATTTTCCCCTCTTTCTAAACAAAAAGCAAGCAAAATTTATTTACTGCAAAACTTTATATATTAGTCTGAAAGAGTCTCTAAAGCGATTTTTTTTTTTTTTTTTTTTTCAGATGGGGGAATTATTGGTTGGTCTGGGTATATCGTCGCGAAGGACACAAACAGTCCATGTTAAATAAATAAATTTAAAATTAAAAGTTAGTCTTAATGCGATAATTATAGATAGTCCGTGAGAATGAATTTTACAGGAGGACAATTGGGGATTTCCTTGACCATGGAGAAGGAGTAAGTTTTGGCAGGGACGGCGAAAATAAGGTGAATATGTTCCATTTCTATTTCTATTTTTCCCTTGGGGCCCTGGGGTTAGATGTTATTTTTTGATTTTATTTGTTGACGAAAGTTGCATTTATTTAATGGCTGGAAGCACATCCATGCTATATCTATAACAATAAATATTATAAAACATTCCAATAATTATTACATTCTGTAAACAAAATTGGCCTCGTCAGATTTGAACTGGCTAAAGATTTTCATTTTTTGCATTTAAGAATGTGCTCAGGTCATTAAAGTCAGCCAAAGGCTGGATCCTAATTAAATGTCACAACAAACAGAATTTTTTCCCACAGGAGAGGCCTACAGAACTTTACTAACATTTACTAACCCCTAACTAATAACACTACCAAAATGCTCTTTCAAAAAGAAGGGATGTGAATAAATGTTTATTAGTGACTAAATGAAAATATTTTGCACCCAGATAAGGTGATGAAAAGGTCAATCTAGTCCAGTCCACGGGGCACCTGGTTCCACATCTTGCCTATTAGACCAGCCGGAGGTCCGCCTTCTACTCAACCCCCACCTTCAGGAGCCAGCCACCACCGGGAATCAACAGAGAGACCAGCCAGCTGCTCCAGTGACCAGACGTGCCAGCCGAGAGGCCATTCAACTGCTTCCAGTGTCAGCTAACGAGCTGAGGAATTACTACATGAAGATTGAGTTTCGCTGAGGACGTCTTTCGAATGGAAACAGGAGGAATGTGTCCCTTTTTCCAGGGCATTCCACAAAGAATGAGTCACAACTTGGGAAGATAAAATCCCGGTGACCGATTTTTGCACCCCTGGCAGTTGGAGAGAGGCAGAAGGACCCTCTTCACAAAAAGGCTCTGTTCAACCTTCTGCTGATGCTGCTCAAGGAACCTGAGTGCACCATCCACACAAGAAAATAAAGAAAGTGACGACTGTTTAAAAAAAAAAAAAAAAAAAAAATCACAAGATGGCTGCTTCGAAGAGACAATGCGTCTTCAATTGCGTCTGCATCACGACACTCTTTCTTATACTGACTGTTATGCCAATTTTGTGTTTTTGGGATCCCCTAACCACATCTGTAAACGCAACCACAAAAATTCGGGCTAAGCGAGACATGAACTCTCCACACATTCCCTGGGTTATATCCAAAACGTATGATGACTCAGTCACGGTGACAGTTGCCCCAAACACAAACACCTCTGTCAAAATTCCCATTACGTCATTAAAGGGATTTAGAGGATGGGAAGAGACAAGGGGAGGAATATGGGTGAAATATTGGTGGTATTTGACAGGAAATGTTGCGCAACTAGATTGGGGTACTTTTATAACCACCCAAAGTGGACAATATTGGCCACCGGGAAAAAGTAAGGAGGCTGTTTTCTTTTCTAAAAGGACAACACTGCGTAAAATGGGAGGTCAACTAGAATTAACCTTTTCCATTCCCGACGGGAATATACGACCAGCTAATGTAACTCTGTACAACACCTCCTGTTTTGGATTACTGTTATGGGCATGGTCCCACGGCGTTGACCCACGTTTTCCTATTCTAATCTGTGTAAATAAGACTATGAGTAAGCTAGACCAACCAAAAATGACTAAATACTCAATGGAGAATGGGGTAAAAGCTGTAAGTGTACCGATTGATGGTGTAATTGAATGGTTTAGGGTTACTACAGGAGTGTCCAAAAGCAGCAACAATTGGCTATTGCTAGCACACGAGGCAGCACACGCCTCTGGTAAGGAGTGTGTAGTATGTGTGGGACCACGACCTTTATTGAGAGTAATCCCGGCTAAAATCGAGGAACAATGTATAATGGAAATTATGAATAAAACTGCCCCAAATGCCAAATGCTCTCAATGGGATAAGATATATCCACTAGTGAATTTGCAGACAACTAAACCAATATTTTCAAAGGAAATTGCAGATGGTAATTTTTCATGTATTAAAATGACAGGTACCGGAGAACAATTGGGAGAACTAGATCACATTTCACACTGCACTACAATAATAAATGTGGGTCAAAAATTCAAGCCGCAATCAAGGGCTGACATTTGGTGGTGGTGTGGGCATAATCAGATATTTGACAAGTTGCCTTGGGATGGCAAAGGATATTGTGCTCTCATCACCCTTCTTCTGCCAGTACAACTTTTTCCCACCTCGGTTGATAACCTTTTACAAATGATTGACACTTGGGAACCACAATCTTCTCCTCCTTTCCATAGAATTAAACGATCTTCTTGGCAACAGGAAAATGTCCCCACCTACATTGATGCAATTGGAGTGCCGAGAGGTGTGCCAAATGAATACAAATTGACTAATCAAATAACTTCAGGATTTGAATCCCTAATTTGTTGGTGGTGTACCATTAACAAAAATGTAGACAGAATTAATTATGTGCATTACAATGTACAAAGACTAGGAAATTGGACTCAATCTGGATTTGAAGCTGTACATGGCCAATTGGCTGCCACATCTTTGATGGCTTTTCAGAACCGAATTGCACTTGATATGCTATTGGCAGAAAAAGGGGGAGTTTGCTCAATGTTCGCAGATCAATGTTGTACCTTCATTCCTAATAATACCGCACCGGATGGTACTTTAACTATTGCAATTAAGGGACTCCGGACACTTAATAGAAAGATGAATGAACACTCGGGTATAGACACTTCGCTATGGGATAATTGGATGACTGTATTTGGCCGCTACAAAACCTTAATTTCCACAATTTTGATATCAATTGCTGTATTTACGGCTCTAATAACAATATGCGGATGTTGTTGTATACCCTGTATTCGTTCCCTTTGCGAGAAAATTATTTCTGCCGCAATTGAAAAACAGGACGTACGAAATAAGTCTTCTTACATGATGATGGAGGCTATTACTTCCTCAGCCCGGCCTGCTGCAACATCCGATGTAGATCCCGCTGGAATCTTTGTGTAAAATGTTTAAATATTTAGTTATTGGGCTTAGTGTTTACGTAAGCCCAAAAGGGGGACTGAAGGATATTATAACATTTTAATACCTATTTTCATATATCGATTATTGTTACTGATCATGAACATTTTAATTCTTCATTTTAAGTTTGTCAAAGTGTCTTGTGTCCTGAGCAGGGCACATGATGTTGACCTCGTATGTTCTGGGTTAAAGCTGGGACCATATTATTTAGTCTAGAAAAGTTCCTTCTCATCACTTTGTACGAAAACATATTTTCGCCCTTGATTTTGCTATACACTGATTGGTCCAGAATTTCTTGTTTTATTTTGTACACGTACATTGTGGTCTTGAACAGAACTTGTTTTGCTTTTCCATTAGTCACGGTCATTGGTGCTTTTGGGTCAAATGATAAAGTGAGATTTTGTTATGAAGAAGAATATGAAAAGTGCCTTGAAAATATACATATTTTGGCCAGAGACGAAGACAGCTGCAACTGCACTAAGAGTTCTATTGTTTGACATGTCCTTCAACTGTATAACACATTTGCTCATTCATGAAGGGAGAGATATTCTGCTTGGAGACTGAATTGTAATAAAAGGCTGGCCCTTCGAGAGGAGGGTGTGCATTGTTGATCAAAACCTGTCGGAGTTTGATTCAATGGTGTAACAGGAGATCTCCTCTAAGAATTATCCTGCGCAGGAAACTCTGTTCATTTCTCATCTCACCAGTTGGTTTATTGGACACGCAAAAAGTTATGGATTAACTACACCCCTCAGTTGGTGATTTTAATATACCTTCTTCAACATCTAATAAGAGAAATGTAGTCTGATTCAGCATTCACACAGCAAACAGTGGTGAGCCCCACAAATCAACTTTTTCCATCCACTTCACTCCTCCTCGCCACCATGAAGCCCCGCAGCCGCAGCTAGGCTGACTTTCCATGCTTTGTAGGGTATGAAGGCCCCCCCAGGCCCCGCCTTCAAGTGTGTGACAAACGCTCACAATTTGAACTCCTTCGCGCTCCTTCAGGACAAACCATGCTCAGTCCTAAACAAGATGATGCAAAATACCTCGACACGCCACCTGGTGGCAAATGTGTTGAATTACACTTACAACAAACCTTCACACATATGAACCAAAATGCTCATAAAGTATCAACCAACGCATCATCATTCATTTTTTTTCTCAAAAGGGTAAACTGCAAGTGAGGTCAACAAGAGGGGGACGGAGGTTTGTCTGCGCATCATCGCCCACCCTTACGCCGCTGACAGCAATGAAGTGGCGGCGAGCCAAGTGGCGAAAGGTGGCCCATCGTCTGCTCACTGGCAGCAACCGCCGTCTGCCGCCACAATTACTGTACTGTACGCACTGTCACATGAATTTAGATCCATCCCGCCCTCCCTCCCTCCATCCATCCATCCATAGTATCCATCCACCCATCCATCCATGCATAGTATCCATCCACCCATCCATCCATCCATCCATCACTCCCTCCCTCCCTCCCTCCCTCCCTCTCTCCATCCATCCACCTCGGCTAATAATATTCCAACTTTTTTCGTAACACCTCCAGAAGGTGTCCCGATATTTTTGGCCACATGTAGCTTGCAGTCACAAATGAAACCGGACACGGCGGAAGGGAAAATCTATTTCCACGCCATGAGCCGGGCCGCGGGGAGGCGGCTCGAGAACACACAGTGGCGGCGTGGCGGTATCGCGGCACGTCACCGCCGCGCGCCCGCCTCGGCCTGACAGGTGCCACACAGCGTCGGCGCAAACGGGCATCAGATACATGACCGCGGGGGCCGCCAGGGCCCTCCTTTGGCGCCGCGCGTCCACGCCGATCTGCCTAATGAGCGGAGAGGGCAGAGGATGGGCGCCGTGCGAGGAACGTGACACGCACACGCTGTGATTCATGGCATGAGATGGATCCCTCTCGCTGGAATGGATCAGGAGGGAAAATAGAACCCAATCAAGAGCGACTAATGTGGAATAAGATGGAATATTAGTCGTGAGAGGGTCAAATGTGTCTCCTCTATTAATAGCCGTGATTGGAGAAGATGATTAGCTGTAGAGAAAACTGGGAAAAATGATGAGAGGAGCAATATTTGAAAAAGAAAAAAAGAAAAGCGACAAGGACGCCAGTCAGGTCCAGACAAAGTCGTCGTAAATCCAGTTAGTGGACGGCATTGTGACATTGTTGCCATGGAAATGCCAGCTCGCCTCAGTGTTGTCGCTGGGAGAAGGATGGGAGGGAAGAAGGGAGAGCATGCAACTACGCCCGAACCCCGCCAAGGAGGGAAAAAAATCCACTAGCTGATCAAACGAGCATGAAAACGCATAGGTAAGTGAGTTATGCTAAATACAAACGTGATCACAAACCAGACAATTCACTTCAAGTGTACCAATAAAAAGGAACAAGGCCAGTGATGCTAAATGCTATAAAAAAGAAACGGCATAAAAATTGAGTTGAGCTAAGTCCACAGACCTGAGATGTACACTTAGGTAGGGATGACACGCCCCTTTTGAGCAGCGTGCCCCCAGTGGCGCTATGCGAGGAGGGCCAAATATGGAGGACTAAAAATGCCCAAAAAAGTAAAAGAAAAAAGAAATAAAAGTGAAAATAAAAATGAATATAAAAATGTAATTCAAAAATTAAATACAAAAAATACTATAAATGCAAATAAAAGCAACAAAAAATATAGTTGTACATAAATAAGTTAATAAAAGGAAAAAATAATAATAATTAAAAAAAAAATGAAAAAAGGAGAGCAATGATGATGACATGTCAAATCGGTAAAATTACCGAATGAACAATACTGAGCTCTCCAGGAAAAAAGAAAAAAAGGAAAAATAATAATAATAATAATAATAATAATAAGTTAATAAAAGTAAGAATAAATATATAAAAAATTAAAACACGAGATAAAAAAAGTAAAAATAAATAATAAATGGATAAAAAAAATACTTAGGGCCGCATTTCATTTTTATGATGCGTTTCATGCTGACGCCATCTAAAATAAATAATTATCATTTATTGATTTTAATTCTATTTGTATATGTATTTTTGTATTTATCTTGAATCTTTTTTTTTTTTACTTTTACATATTTATGTATATATATTTTAGTTGCTTTTATTTCCATTTACAGTATATTATTTTGTTGTATTTAATTTTTGAATTATACTTTTATTTCATTTATATTATTTATTATTATATTTGTTTTGATTTTCACTTTTATTTATTGACTTATTTTGGCAATTTTGTTCCTTCATAGGCAAAGGCGTCAGCGTATGTGGATGGCAAGGAAGTCAAAAACAAAACACACACACACACGTGGACACTTACAGCCCTCGTATATGTCGGTGGGGATGTGAACGGCCGTGGTGTTGTACGAGACCAGACGCTGGAAGTCAGGGTCCACGTGGAAGTCGTCGGGAACGTAGCGGTTCTTCTTCTTCTCCGTCTGATTGAGCTGCGCAAAGCACCACACGGCAAAAGTTGGAAAACGCGTGGACACTTGTTGGGTGTCGTGATTAGAAGCATGTTGGATTCCTGGCCTTGTCTACGGCTGATTGGTTTAAAATTTGCTAATTTCTCTATGGAGTTTGAGCATCCATCTACACAACAACAATGATATATTAGTGTTTTTGAGTACGACCAAATGGTTATTTTTTTCCACAGTTTTTTGTTTGTTCTGTCTTTCGTTTGCTACTACGTCTTTTCCACAAGTGACTTTCTTCTGGCTTCTGATTGGCCAAAATGATCTTCTAGCTTATGGCACCGCCTACCTACGGATGGATATGGAGAAATATAAACGTGGGAAGAGAGGAAAGGGGTGTGTTATGTCAAATACAGAGTGACAGGAGTGCACTGTGGGTGCACGTGCTGCTTTCGCACCGCGGCAGCGCACGGGAACGAGAAGCCCATCCCGGCTTATCAGAGGCGACAGATGACATCTGAGGCCATGTGGGGGGGGGGGGGGGGGGGGGGGGGGTGGAGTATGCTCTTGAGTAGAAGTTCACCAAATACTCAATAAAGCCACAAAATATTCCAATGTTGTACTCACGTCGTCTTTGGCGTTGTAGTAAATGATTTTGTCAGGCTGGGAAAAGACGAGAGACAAGTGGGACATGAGGGTTCGACTAAAATATGAATGACATTTGCAGAAATCATACGCATATGCAGTCATGACAATTGGTGATAATTGACTTTTAATGCAAAATGCTCGTTATGCCAAAAAGATGAAGTGTTCACAACTATATTCAGTATTCCAACAAAAATATAAAGAAATAAAATAACTAAAATGGCGATGAAGATCATTCTTCTCATTGTTTTTTTTTCCTGACAATAATTAAACACTATAACCCGTCAATATATTGGCAATTACTTCAATACATTCCCGACTCACCTCGCTGTTGACTTGCCATACGTGAAACTTTTGCAGGACTTCCGCCTCTGTTGCCAGCCTCTAAAAGACATCAAAAGTCATACAACTGACTATAATCACTTGGATGCAGCTCTTCTATTGGACAATGAGTGCAAAATAGGACTCGCAGCATCATGCTATAATTAACACCCCTCCCCATACACCTATTGAACACGCTGCCATATTTGGGCATAATGACTTGGTTAATGGGTTTATAATGCGCTCATCTTTTAATCTGTACCTGCTCCTCAAAGGCAGCGTACTATTAATTTCCCATGGGAAGATCTCAAATCTACCGGTGACTTGAACGCCACGCAGGACTGAAAGGCCATTTGCAGTGGGAGTGGGTGTTTAAAAAAAAAAAAAAGGGGGTAAAAATGAAGAGTATGAATTATTCAATCAGCCATCGTGTGGAACTGAACAAGACATCCGCAAGGATCACGCCGTCCCTTTTGTGATTCGCCGGACCTCAAACACGAAACCCTTGAGCATTTTGTCTTTTCTTTGCCTCATTCATGAAGTCAGTGTTCCACTTACATGTCAAATGACTCGACTGATGAATGAGAAAGTACACATAAAACGCCTCGTATGTGGAAGTTGCATAATTCATTGGCGGCGGGTGGCGACATGGTGGCACGTTTAAGCGACGTTTGGGCTAAGTTGCTCAGCCACTTCAAGTCAGCGCTGGCACGAGCGCAAACAACATCGCCTCTTGGCTACGTTGGGCTCCTCTAATTGTGCTAAAAATGCAAAGTCGTACTTCTCCGAGGAGACAAGCGAGGCATCGGGGCTTGAAAACAGCCCCACACCAAAACACGTGAGCTATCGTTGATTATCAGTCAGGGATACGATGCACTTGTGAATTTTCAGCACAACTGCCTGAACTTTGAATGTCTGCTATGGTAATGCTAACAAACAATGCAATTGTGTGCAACATTGTATGTAGATATGCAATTATCACTACATTCTTTATCCTATGCATAAACAACTAATATTACTGCAGCTTATTAAGCCATTTAAGTGTGAAAGTCTTCATTTGTGTCTGACTGTTTTATACTGCACCTTGATTAATGTCATTTCCATTCATTTCAATGTGGAAAGATAATGAGATTAGGGCTGAACAATAAATTGAATTCAAATCCACATCGCAGTACAATGCAGCCGGTAGGCTTTATTTTTATGAATATGTAAATTGCATTTATTTAAATAGTGTCTAGATAAGTTCAGTGCATGTTTTCTTAGTTTCATTAAAGTTGAAGTGTTAAAGTCACAGATTTGTTTGCATTGTTGTTGTCATTTATGATTAATTGATTTACTGTCTGTTTATTCCACACTTGCAGCCAATGTTTAAAAGACAGCAAAATCAAATCAAAGTGTTTAGTAGGGCCCAACCAATATGGATTTTTTTTTGCCGACTTTTGGAGGAAAAAAAAATACAGACTGCAGATTAATCGGTCAAAAAACAATGCATATTTAAAAAAAATCATATTTATAATATTATTTTTCACACATTTTTCCTGATTTTTATCATATTACATTTATATACATTTTAACATATATTGACTGTTTATCCGCGTTTTTGGAAGAATATTTTAGGGTTGTAAAACAAAAAATAATAATAAAATAATTATTTGGTCGATGTTTGAAAGGCCATAATCGGACCGTTTAATTGGCTGGCTGATTAATCAGTTGGGCCCAATACTGTTTAGTAAGTCAATAGCTCATTGACGTACAATAGATAAATAAACAGCCTTTTATATTAATTCATGGCTAATTAACCCTTTATATTATTTTTATGTTTCTACTACTACTACTGCTACTATTACTTTATATTAGTGTAAGCAAACCTACAACACCAAAACACCTACACAGTAAATTCTCGAGAGTAAATTTGACTCAATTTAGAGTAAATCTATTTGACTCTATTTAGAGTGGGACCAAATTTCAGTTTTAGAGTAGGCTAATATTCATACCTGGAAGAGAGTAAAATAAAGAACTGAGAAAAAATAAAAATAGAAGTCACTCAAAGGTTGAGGAACGAACTTACGACCTTCAGCTTTGGAGATGGCCTCACTACCACCTTAGCTATGCCACACCTACTGTTGGCTTACCGCTACGAGGAGACCAAAAACATCGTTTTTGCTCTTGGAGTTAGGGAAGATTTCAGCTGACAAGAGAGCAGGAGCTGCGTGGTTCATTGAGTAGATTAAGTCTCCCAAGCTGAAGGTCGTGAGTTTGGTCCTCAAACCTTGAATGACTTTTATTCATTTTTTTATTTTTCCAATTCTTTATTTTACTCTCTTCCAAATGTAAATATTACACTAAAACTGAGTCTATTAGTTAGAATTTACTGTCTATGTGTAATAAATCTGATATTCTTTATTGCAATTCACATTAATTTGTTGTAAGGGAAGAGGACCTTGAAAAGAAAAATCGCATATGAATTTTTTTCAAAATCATTCAGCCCTACTTGTTTAATGTTTTGTTTTACATATGTGCATTGTGGCATTGGCCAGAAATCCAACCTGCTGCGCAACTACACTAGCAGTGGCCACTTGTTTTCTGCCTCTCCCAAAGGTATCGCTTTGCAAGTAAACTCAAGCCCAGCACCTGTCTGTACTTCAAAGCCCCCAAACAGCTGCCACCTGCCTGCCAATGTGCAGGTGGCGGTGCGAGTGTGTGTGTGTGTGTGTGTGGGGGGGGGGGGGGTGCTCAGGAGACCAAAGCCCAAGCATCTGACTGGCACACATCTCTTCTGCTCTACATTCGTTTTCCAGTGTGATGTAGTCGTGTTTGTACACGCGTCCTAATGGTAGCTTCTAACGACTCGCGGCATGCCGAGTAGTGTCAGCTGCATAATGCACACACAGCAGAGATCAGCGACTCCACTGTAATTACGCGCCACTACACGACACGCCGCTTAAAGGGCCGTTACTCAAGTGACACCCTAATGAACACTGCGAGGATTCGCCGGCAAACTTTTGATTAACCGATGAGGGAGGACCCGGCGTGTTTATGATACCGGGTTGCCTGGCGACCGGGGGGGTGCCGTCATGGTAACCTGCCGCATCCGTCTGCGGGGCTCCGCTTGGCCTGGCAGCCCACGCGTCGGTAGATGAAGAGACGTACCATCAATGGCGAGCCACCCCGGGAACAAGAGAGGTCGCCCGCCGACTGTGGTGGGAGGCAAAAGGCTTTTTTCGGATCGACTGCCAGCCTAATGCAATCCCATAATAATAATAATAACCTTGATCATTATTCAAAGAGTCTGACTTCTTCTCGGGCTGTCTGTCTGTCTGTCCTGGTCTGCGTGGGCGCTCTTGGCAGCCATCCCAAACTGGTCGACGAGATTTCGTCAAGGTGAATGCAACCACTGTTTGAGTGGACACTTGTAGAGAATAAGATCAAAGATAGAAGTAAAACCGTAAAAAAAAGTGTCCCAGGCATTAGTCTGATGAGTCTGCTCACTTTCTGATCCAGCTTTTGCAATTATAAAGCACTTGCCTCGTTGCAGAGGATGAAAAATAAAATTCTTGATCCTGGGGGTATTTTGACAATAACACATTTAAAGACAAACATTTTTATGTTGCCTATTCAAGTGCGAACCAAAATGAAAGAAAACATTGACATTCAAAACTAAATGAAAAAACACCACATCTAATTAAAGCTTTATTGCTTGTGTAGTAACACAACATCGAAATGTAATTGTCGCAAAACGCTCGGCTGGATTGACGGGCGTAATCAATGACAAGGTAACCATGGAAACAGGGGCTTTAATTGGGTGTCCCTCCGGCTCGGTTTAGTCATGAGTCAAATTGAGCACAAAAACAAGCAACATTTTTACAGCGCTTCTCACCTTGAGGGCTTTGGAGCGGCTTTCCAGCAATCTCTCGATGTTCCCGGTCGCCGTAGACACCAACTCCTCCACGTGGTTGGTCTCCACACTGAAGTGAGTTTTATGTTTCTCATAGATCTGATGACAAAAACAGTATGGATGTTATGATTTTTTTGTGCTGAACAGTTAGTATTAATAGTACCAAAAATGGGTATTAACTAATTTGCTCCCCAAAACGTATAAATATGTTATATTTTAAATGTGTGCCAAAGACGCATTTATACGTTTTAATGGGTTTTTTACTTATGCTAGACCATACAGAAGGCTTTGATGCAGCCTCTCAACTGCACAGAATGGTTGAAGAAATGGTATTTATTACAAAAACGGCCAGCAGGTAGCAACAGAGCAAAAGAGATCAACCAGGACCATGTTGAAACAAAGCTGTTTCCCCACAGTTTGAAATAGATTTGTGAATAATGATGAAACTTAGCTATATTCTAATGCTAATTGATGCAAAACGGAAACAGATAGAAATATACTTTTTTTCCTGATGAAAAGTCTTTCCTTTGGTAGATTCCATGTTTTTATAGCAATAGAATATACAATATTCTGTGGGCCTTGCAAAATCAGTCAAAATCCAGTAAAACAGCCGGGAGCAAAAGGGGTTGCTTCAGTGAAAATAGCTGGGAGTCAATGAGTTAATGTGTGCCTGATTTCCATTGAACTTTGAGAAGGAAGCTATTACGTTTCAGTGCAAATCTAGATAAAATAGTAAAAATGTTTGGCTTTCAGAATATTTTGGGGGGTTAAAATAGTTTGAGATTTCTTATCATTGTTAGTTATATATACTGTATATAGATATATATATAAGTATTTGCAAATTGATTTAAAAAAAAAGAAGTCACAATAAGTATTGTGTAATAAAAGTAAACAACAATTCCCAAACAACTGTTTGACCTTCCTTCTTCTGGACAGCTAAACAGTAATAATAAAATAAATACATTGAAAATAAACCCCGAAAGTTTATGTATGGGATTATTTAACAAAGACGAAAGCGAAATACATTTTTGCTGTTAGCTTTTCTTCTTTTTTTTAAAATCACTCGCACTATTATTTTATTTCTTTACCAAAAATGTTTTTTCAATTGTGACAATATTGCCTGTGACACCCAAATTTCTTTTTAAAGGGTTCAACCTCATTCATTCAGTCCTTGCTAACCAGCCAAAAAGTGGCAGAAGTGATTGAACGGCCATGTCAGGTTACGTCATAATTCTAAAAGACATTTAGTGCGCTGTGGAATATGCTGGAGCAGTAGAAGCGAAAGCAAAGTGCACAATTGCCAAACAGAGCCAATTATTTTGCAGCCTGGAGGCCTTTTCAATGTCCGACGTACAAGACGGCAAGTGCATTTATTGGTTCTTCGCCCCGGGTGGTGAACAATATGAAAGAACAACTCAGCAGCAGAATTTGTTATGTTATTCCTCGGACTGAAACTGTTTATTGTTTTATGTATTTTCTACGACCCGTTTTAGTTGGGTTTAATGCCATTTACAGTAACAAACAGACGCCAGCGTGGATTTGGTTTGCCTTCCCGAATGGTACCACCAAACTTCAAATGGACAAGAAAGTGTAAAAAGGAAATAAAAATACATTTTAAATAAGCTGATATGAAGTCTTTAGTCTTGTAGGAGTAACTCAACATTGTTATTATTGTTGAGGAGTGTTTATATACTTGTTGGTTATGTCACAGTAGTTAGGATGAGATGACAATGTCATTTCACGCCAAACCTCCGAATTTGTGACCAAGTAGGGAATTTCTTATTATTTTTAATTATTATTATTTTCTACAGAGTAGCGACATTGAGGGACTTGGGCACCATCCAAACAATTTTTGGAAGGACTTCCTGATCCTTTGGCCAAGTTTAATTAGCATTCAAGCAGCCCCCTTTTCAACTTTGCATGCTGTCCAAGTTGAAACCAAGCACAGTATTAAAAAAATACATTTCAAATCAATGTTCTACATAGAGTTATGAGGATTTCTTAGAACTAACATGCTATTACACGAGCATACTATCAGTGCAGTCTACAAAGATGAGGTGAGGTGAAGTGCAGCATTAGCGCTAATGAGAAGTGTCTATTTATAGAGTTGTGGTGTAATGCATTTGAGTGAAGGTCGCTCAAAGAGGGCTAAAGGATGATTAACATAGGAATTCATAAATTCCTTTTTTTTCTTGACTTTGATTGACGTGACTCACCTGAGTGAGACTCTGCATGCCGCTGGCCTTGTCCGTGAGCGTGATCAAGTCCTTTTGCATTTGATCCACCCATTCTTTAATCCTGTGCGGACACACACGCACACACAATTAGTTCATCAGCCCACTGAGATGAATGACATTTGTTGAGTGTGTCCACACGGCATGGCAGTGTACAGTGTGCTAGCATGTGTTGCAGAGGAAGCGTAAAATAACAATGTTTAGCCAAGTGAATAGGCCGCACGTGCTTTAAGGCGGGAGCTATTCATAGATGGCAGTGTGAGTGTCACGCCCTTGGGCGGTGGGATGTCGCGACCGTCGAATGTATTCTTCTCAAAAGAAATGAGAAGACACACAGAGCTTCAGATGGTGTTGTTAAAAAACAACAACAACAACATCTAGAAATGTTCACCGCCTGAACTGCTAGCTAAAAGTCTTAGCAAATAAGAAGACAAACCTGGCAAAGGCCGTTAGCGTACACTATGATAACTGCTAGCTAAAGTTGTTAGCATTCAAGATGACTTCTGCTGGTTGAAAAACGAAACAAAATTCAATGAGTGATGCTGGCTAAAAATGTTAGCTTTCTATATTTGAACTGCTGACTAAACTTTGAATTAACTTTGAGAACGGTTGGCAAAAAAAATTATGGTTCACTATTGAAATTTCTCAATAAAGTTGTTAGCATTGCATATGAGCACTGCTGGCTAAGAAATTTAGCAATTCACTATGAGAACTACTAACTTAAAAAATTACCATTTACCATGAGACCTGTTAGCTAAAGGTTTTAGCACTCTTTATTAGAACTGCTAGCTAAAATGTTTCCATTTTTAATGCGATACCACAAAACTGTTTAGCGGTAGGACTGCTGGCTACAACTTGTAGTGTTCACGATCTGCTGACTAAAAATGTTAGAGTTTAATATTAGAACTGATAGTTAAAATCTTTTAGTATTGAGTATGAGCACTGAGAAGAACTAACTTAAAATATTACCATTTGCTCTGAAAACTGTAAAACTTTCAGCATTCAATATAACTACTGGCTAAACATTCATTTTCACTAACCTGTTTGCATTAAAATGTTTTGGAATATACTCTATAAAATGTTTAAAAAATAGATTTAATTGTAAACATGTATTAATGTAAATACTGTATATTTTCAGCTACAATAGGTAGAGTGGAAACAACCATGCGAGTACGCCAACAGACCTCCCTGAGCTTTTGAATTACAAAGTCAATAAAAAATACATGAGTGACTCCATAAAGAAAATGAACCTCATCTCCAGCCCACATTGTGCGTGCCAGCCTCTTGACCCGCCATGTTGGGGTGGGGGCTTTGACACAGGACCCCTGACTGACCATGTTATCTTATTTAAGGCAAACGTGTAACGCGAGCCGGCCATTTTTAGCCTTGCAGGGGGACAGCTGCTTGTTGCTGAGGGCAGCTATAGGATGGACAGTCAGCACATAACTGCCACCAGTGTCACCTCAAAATTACGTCGGGATTCACGTCAGATCTGCACGGTTTCAGTTCAAATAGCAAATGGTTTTGGGACTTGGGAAAACATTAAAAGTAGGGTGTTGTGATGCTCAATGTAACCTCTCAAGGCACTTGTTAAATTTGTCAGGCTTCACCCAGAGTGGACTAATTAGCCACTACCACAAATAACCATCAACGCCGCTTGCGTAACAACGGGATGTGCGACTTCCCCGGTGGACGCTGATTGCTGTGAGATTGCACCAAAGGAAACTGTTTGCCTTGATTAAGTGTTTGCTCAGCTCTTTTTCCGCCTGCCCCCGTCGCTAGAATTCACTCAGATCGGGAAGGTGACAACGTGGGAAGGAATTGAGCTAGCGGCTACTTCGAGGGCATCCGTATGAAAGTTATCGGAGCGTGCGACGCACGAGGCGTCTTTTCGCTTGCACGTTTGTCACTGATGACTACTTATGAAGCATCCGAGGCTTGTTCATGCCTTTATTTGACAATCTGTTGGCACAAAAGCGTGACAATATATCACAACATGGTGGGACTGAGAGTCGATACTGTGATATCATATTCAAATTTTGATCAATAACAGCAGAGACTGTCCGTAGACCGCAAATCATCACCTATAGCCCACAAGAGCAGCTGTGCCGATCCCAAGCCGTTGTTTACCACAAAAAAAGTTGCACAAAACAATTTTCAAGGAATGACCTCTGAACATGAGAATTCCCCAGATCTACCCCGGCTGCCCAGTTTATGGACAGCAAGTGGGTAGCGATCGACCCGGTTTGTGAACCTTTACCACCCACCGAATGACCGCATTATTGATCGGTCAAAGCTTGACGCCACATCACTGTGTGCCATCTCATTTCTAAGCCGACAAAAAGCATCCAAGGGCTCAAGATCCAATCTGGGAATTTCCACTCCAACAACCTGATACTTTTATCCTCGGAGTCCAGTGCTTTTGATGTCATCGAGACAGTAAACTATTTTTATGTTCCCGCCAGCTCCTCGGGGGGATGGTCTGAAAACTGAAATCCTCGTATGATGGTCTCCTAATTGAGACTCCTCGTCAGTTCTTGGAGACTGATGGGGATGAAAGTAGCATAGTGACTTGGGGAATTGCTAAAAAGAGCTCAGACCACAAGGCATCCAATTTGGGGGAGACAAAAACACACACGGTGGGAGGGTATTTGTTTTCTACCACTGTGACCTTTTCCTTTGATAGGAGTCCATATAATTAAAGCCAATCTTAGAAAGATAAAACAAAAATGTTGGCAAAAAAAAACGGCCTGCATCACCATGGGACGAGCGACGACATCTATCTTTTGTATTAAGGTCAATAATACAGTAAATGGCGCCTTTGTAATAGTCTCACGGCCTTGTTATCTTTCCAGACAGAAAACAAATTATGTTCTTTCGACAAATCCGCTAGGCGAAAAAGCTAAATCTAAGCTCAAACCAGACAGTTCCTATCATTAAAATAAATAACTAAAGGGTCTGCACTGTCTGGGCTGTCTGGGGACAAGGTACAGCCGGCGACCTACCTTCAAATATCAAGACATTAGGTCACGGGCATCGGCAGGAACACGTTTTTGAATGATACCTGCTGAACAAAAAATGTCACCGGTTATTAACCTTGAAGGCCAGATTTGTGTGCGTTGGTTTTAGCGCTTAAGATGGTTTCAGCAGTACCCAAAGCAAGCATCCCGTTCACAGTTCTGACAAATGTGAAAAGTTCCACTGTTTTGTTATCTTTTCAATGCTGCAGCCATTTTTGGCTTTGCTCAGTGTCATTTCCGACAACAGCATGGGAACAAGCATTCAACATTTGACTCAACGTCACAACGCATCCATCCATTTAGCCATTCTACGCAACATATAAAATACCCACCCAACCATTTCTGCGCGTGTATAAATAGATTTCTAGAATCCGTCGTCCCAGTCCACCCCCCTTTGGCCAAAATGTCCAATTAACTGAACGCCTACACATTAGTGTAGTAGCAGGTACTCGTTCCCTGATGTTCCAGCACTGGTATTAAACGCTGCAAGCACTCCATTAGGGGGGGACTCTCGCCAAAGCCATCACAAACCGTCAAGAGCCCACTTTTCTGTTGCACACCCCAGAGATATTTTAAGCACTTAACGCCTCGAGTGCCTGATGAGATGCCTTAATGGAATGCGCTTGAGCAGATATTAGCCGATAATAGCCTTTATTTACTCAACGGATATTTTGGGGGGAAGCGACATGAAAAGCCTGAAGGTACCTCAGTTTTGGGGACAAACATCGGACATGTTGAGAGGTGAAGTAAAATTTTGAGAAATTCAAATTTCTTATATATTGTCCGCAAACTCTTGTAATCCATTGATGATGAGTAAAGAATGTAACACTGTAATCTCCGAAAGCAATTGTGAACGAAAGCTATGAGTAGTTGCCTTTTGAAGAGTGACTATTAACCAAAGACAGTGCATATCTGATTGTATGTTAAATGTTACTATATATTACAAAAATCATAAACAGGTAATCATCATAAGAAGCTCTACTTGACAAAATGTAAAACTTTTTTTTTTTCTTCTAATTTTTATTTTTATTTTTTAAGTGGGATGATTATACCAGAGTATATAACTTCATTTTAAATATACTTGCTAGTTCTTTATGATAATAGGTTACAAAAATAATTTAAAAAGTTTATAGATAAATTAGGGCTGGGACATATGGCCAAAAAATAAAAGCTCGATCTTTCCGGACGATTAGGATTTTATTCCATTTTAATCTAATAAACCCCGCAAACATTTATTTACTTACTCAAAAATAATGTGTACTGATTCAAAATCAGTTTAAACATAAACTTAACATTCATAGTTTGTGCTTAAATGCCACAATTAGTAGCTATTGTAAACATGTCTTGTAAACCATCCATCCAGCATTCGGCCACTTTATAAAAAAAATTACAACTGAAAAAACAACATTTGGATGTAACAGAACAGCTATATGCGTTTTACTGTTTTCAAGAGTTACGATTATCGCTCGTTTAACTTGAATTTATATTTTCATGAAAATTACTTATGGCTAAATTTTACTAAAACAGCATTTTAAAGTTTAATTCTGAATACCAAATATAGATATTTATCAGCGAAAGCTAGCAACAAGTAGTGGATTTTTACTTTTACAATTTTTACTTAAAATGTCTTTTACGCAAAGAGATTACAGGAATGCCTCCAACTAAAATATGTTCATATAGTATATGATGCTGTGCATCCTTGGGAGCAATCACTTTGGATATTCAATAAACTGTTTGATAAATATATATATATATATATATATATATATATATATATATATATATATATATATATATATATATATATATATATATATATATATAAATTTGGGGGGGTTGAGGCAGAACTGGGTAGGTTGTGCCATTAGTCAGAATTCAGTGGGGTGAATTGTGCCATTGATAAATGAAGTTAAAAAAAAGATATGTTAAATCTCACAAACGATAATACTATATAAAAGGAAGACAAATTCAATACAAACCTTTGACTTGCAGGTTTCAGAGGCCTTTTTTTCTTTCATTCTTTTGCTTTTCCTGTTAAGCCTTTTTATCTACTCTTTTTTTTTGTGAGCCTTCTCCAACTGCGTCAGGCACTGTTCTTGTTTTCACTTTCTTTTTTTTTCTTTTTTAACAATTTGTTCTTTCTTTCCCTGGATTTTGGCAAGGGAAAAATAACTTCTAAAGACACATAACCCATGTGAGCAGAACAACCAAATTTGTCACTTGGTGAGTGCTCAGGAGGGTAAGCCTGGGCCTTTTTTTTTTCTTATTCCTACGTCTTTTCATGGTCATCCTGCATATTTTTATTAGCTCCCTTCCAACCTGACGTATGGTCTTCCCCTCTTTCACTGCTCTTTCAAATTCCTCAAGAGGAGTTGAAAACCTGTCTCCCTTTTGTATCTGGTGACAGGATGAATTTTGGTCAAAAATTAAGAATGGCACATTCTTTTAGTGATTAAATGTAAGAATACAGTTTACAACATCAATAAAATACAATAAAGTAATATAGAGTAAATAATCATAATTTAGGGGAAGTTGTGCCATTGGCAAAACTTAACCCAGACCCTTTGGCACAAATTACCCCAAGCCCGCCATTTTGAAAAAAAATGCATCCTCCGCTGTTTTGAGCCAGCATCATGCTAACCATATACTGTAGACTCATGATGTAGCTTACTAAATCCCTAAAACATGTGTGAACTGTTTTCAAAGTTGTCTGTAATTGTTCAAACACAGCCATCAAAAACCTTAATCATATAAATTTTACCTTTTTGGGGGGGAACTTATATGTGCTTACCTCTCAAGCCACGTGTTTCCCTTTTTTACCGGATGAGCGAAGTGGAAGTCTCTTCAAAAATATGTGGTCACATGACCAACTTCTTGTATGAATTACTAAATAACAGGGGTGGAACTACAGTACTTGCCCCTCGGCACAAATGACCCCACTCTCCCCTACATGTTTTACCAGGAAAGTTCATGCCAAATCTACTCCCCCAAAAAACACATTTTTCTGGACCATGTACGACATCCAAGGTTCCGCAGTACAATGGCGGCACCGTCAAAAAAGGAACGCTCGCTGTGCTTGATAGGTGAGCATACAGATGTGTTTCCTGCCCTGGACATGCCTGCCATCGAAACAGCTGTTAGCCATTCCCCAGGTTGCCTTGGGAACGGAGTCGTGGAAAAATTCCACATGCGTGCGGAGCGGATGTGAGGTATGCACATGGGTTGCTTTCCATAAAAAGCTACCATGAGAAACTTTCTCTGCTTACGACATCCACTATCCCTCTGAGGCCGGGACCCCGTCGACGCCCCCTTCCACAAAAACGGGCACTCGTCTAAATAAATCCCACCGGGTTGAGACGGGGGCAAAGGGGATTAAAGTGGGAGTGTGAGAACGTCAATGAATGACTTTTGGTTTCCTTTATTTCCCCGTGAGAACAAGTCAAATGAAGCTTGTATCGGGCACAAAAATGAACGAGCAACTAACTGCTTGGGAGCATCGCATCGTTGACTTTGCGAAGTTTGCGTCACCATGTTTGAAGTGCGGTCGACCTGACTCCGCCCTCCCCACCCCTATACAATGTTGTTGTGTTCATATAAAGTGCCTCCTCACATTACGGCGGAGATTGCCAGAGACAAGACAGCGAGCAGAGAGGCATGGCTCTTTAGCTGAGCATGAAATCGAGTTAGCCTTTAAAAAAAAAAAAAAAAAAGAAGACAAAAGTGGGGGGGTGAGTGGGAGAAATGCCAGAGAGAAGAAGAGGATCAGGTCTTGTTTTGGAGTGAGAATCAATACACGGCCGCATACACAACATACAGGAAGGCCACTGTGTCCTCATCTCTCCGCCTGCTGCGTGGATGATCAAGAACAGGGATGGGCACACTCGGTCATAGAGGGCCGGAGCCTCGCAGGTTTTAAATGTTTCCCTTCTCCAACACAGCTGATATATGATCAGCTCATCAGCAAGCTCTGCAATAAGCCTGATAACGATCCTGTTGATTGGAATCAGCTGCGTTGGAGCAGGGAAACATCCAAAAGCTTCAGGACACCGGCTCTAGAGGACCGAGTTAGCCCACTACTGATCTAGAGGAACACAGGTGTCAGAGTCCGGTCCTGAAGGCCGTGAGTCCAGCATGTTTCCAAGGTTTCTTTACTCCAACACACATGATTTAATGATTAGGATTATTATCAGGCTCCTGCATAGCTTGCTGATGAGCTTTAATATGAATCAGCTGTGTTGAACGTGGGAAACCTCTAAAACATACAGGACTCAGGCCTTCGAGGACTGGACTTTGACACCACTGATCTGGAACATCAGGACTTTTCAGAGTGGATGAAGTTAACACATTTGCCTCCAGGCAAGACAAGAAGACGGAAGGCACAGGACAGACCAAGAAGATGCACTGTGCCGAACACAATATTAGTAACGAAGAGATGCAGCCTTTATCGCTAAAACACAACAGGTGTAAACAACCAATCGCTTTAAATACAAGGGCTGCAGCTATCCAAAAACTTTAGAATTGAGTCATCTTCTGATTAATGGAGAAATATCAATTGCACATTATAAAACACATTAACACAATATCATGGGCATGTCAATTTGGGGTCGCCATTGTCACATTCCACTGTAGTATCCATGACTCTGAGTGTGTACGGCTTTAAAAGGCGGGGCCTGCCCTGGTGAGTGACATGGGTGTCAGCAAACCAGAATATTGGAGGTGGCTAGCAGTTAATTAGCTAAATTAAATTAGAAATTTGGCTTTGCAATTTCTTTGTAATCAAATTATTCGTTATTTGATTCATCGTTGTAGCCCTAGACATGATGTTACAAAAAAACATAATAACCATAACAATAGCTCACAATCTCTTAAGAGCCAATAGATGAGCTGCATCAAAAACATCATATTCAATAGGATTTATAACAACAATTTTATAATTGTATTAATCACTTTCATGAACCCGGCTTACGTTTTGTCAAGATGCTCCTAATAAATGTAAATATTCAAGTTATGATCATATTAATAATGCTATAGCAGAGGCCATGTTGACTACCCGCCTTATGCAAGCGAGCCACGGATCAATCCACTTAGCGAAATATACTGTGTAAGTCTGACATCATCGCACTCGGGCCATTAGGCAGAGTGCCACGATGGCTCAAAACCGCTAGCCATGAGGAAGAGGGCGGGGCGACAGGACGAAGAAGAACAAGGGCGGCGACAGCTTGGAATCATCCGGAATATTGTTGTTGGGCGTTTTTTTTTTTTTTAACAAACCTGTTGATTCAACTTTATTCGTTCTACAACAAGACACATTTGGATGAATTGGATGAGCAAAGAGAGCGGATTCTGTTAATACTCCACTTGTTGTGGAGTCGTGTCCCAATAGTTTTGTCCACTTATTGCCAGTATGGTTTGCTAAAAAAAACAATGTAGTTAATAGGGAATAGGTAGTAGGTACCATACATTAGTAAAAGCTCACTGCTTCTTTTACTCAAAATAATTTAACTCCACTTAAGACACACTTGCGCACTCAGACA
Organism: Vanacampus margaritifer; assembly: GCF_051991255.1. NCBI lineage: Eukaryota > Metazoa > Chordata > Actinopteri > Syngnathiformes > Syngnathidae > Vanacampus > Vanacampus margaritifer. Next base: position 7,285,755 of record NC_135446.1, read on the forward strand.
CACATGTTCATTCAAGTTATGAAAAAAATAGTGTGTATGTGTTTATGGGCACAAATAAACAGAAAAACACATTAAAAAAAACACTAGTGTGCATTTGTGTGTTTATGTAATACAGTATATATAAACGTATTCATCACCTCTAAGCACAAAGTACCCCCCCTCCAATTTCACAATTTTGGGTGTCCGCCCACCCCTCCAACCACACACACACACACCATGATGACCTTTTTAGTGAGAAATGATCGCGCACAACAACCAAATGTGACTTTTAATACTCACATGTGCTCGTTGGGGAACTGGCCAGCAGACAGCCAGGACACGCTGGAGAGCAGCAAAAGTAGACGCACGTAGTAATCCATCGCGGGCAAAGCTGAAAGCAAAACAAAAACAAGATGGGCAAATAAAAACCAAAGCAGCACGTCGTCGCGCGTCCTGCTTTGCTGCACTCGGCCGCCAAACGTGTGCACACATACACACACGCGCGCGACACAAATCTCTCCACTCAGCCCGCCCCCCACTCCCACAGCTGATGCTCGTGGGCATCCCCCCACCCACTTTCTTTTTTTAGGGTTACACTGTAAGAAATACGGGACAGTGGCGTGGACACGTGTTGCATCAATACTCAAAACAATTCTCTTTTAACAAAACTCTTGTACATTCTCACCCATAAAATACAGTATTTAACAGCAAAAAGTAATTCGCTGTAAAATCTATCAAGACAACTAAAATACTTACAGGCTTGTCCGGATTCCTCTTCCTGGTTGATCACTTGTTGCTAGGCAGAACTCAATCAAGCTCAAATCTAGGCAAAAACATATGAAAACACACACAAATGCAAGTTTTTATTTATTTATCCTCAAACAGGGAGAAAGTAAACTATAAAAAGGGCATATTTAGCATTACTTAAAATCAAAATAAAGCGACACCAGCTATGCTAGGCTACACTGTTACTTGACCTTCACAGGAACACTAAAATAACGCATCTAAGTGTTATTTCAACTACAAAAATATTTTCAATAAGCATTTAATAAATCATAAAAATGAAAATTCAATGTAATTATGATGTAAAAACCTATTACTTTAAAGGTAAAAAATCTAGTACTACAGAACACAAAATGGAAACCGCTAAACTAAATTTAATACAGCAGCCGGAAAACTACAATAACCAGTCTTTTAATACAATTTTACTATCAAATCCTCTTCAACAAGCAACTTATTAATCAACAATGACAACAATAAACTACGGAAACTTATTTATGCATATAAAACAAACCTGTAGCTTACAAGCAGGGTTGGGAGGGTTACTTTTAAAATGTTACAAGTTACCTGCTAAAAAAAAAAAGTAGTTAGTAACGTAATCCAAGCACCATAATATTAATGTAATGTAACTTGATTACTTTGGATTACTTCAATACCGAGTATGCTCATGAAGACAAGATAGAAATAAATATTGTTACAATATATATTCTATACAATGTGCCCTTGCTATTTGCGGGGGTGATAGGGACCCGGGCAGCCTACAAATAGCAAAAATCCTTGTGTAATTAAAAAGCATGTAGGCTATAGATTGATTGATGTCCATATGCTGTTTTCGAACTGTCATTGAAAGCATAGATAGATAGATAGATAGATAGATAGATAGATAGATAGATAGATAGATAGATAGATAGATAGATAGATAGATAGATAGATAGATAGATAGATAGATAGATAGATAGATAGATAGATAGATACAGTCATCCAATGAGGATGACGATGTGTGACATCAAGTGCAAAATAAACTTTTATCCCAGGCACAAGTTTAGTCGTATATATGTTGTGTATGATGTTTAAATAGTGAATTGGTGGGAGGAACATTTGTTTGGAAGATGTAACTCACATTATGGTTGTAGGCTAGCGGGCTAGTGAGCAAGAAGCTACAGCGCGTAGCATGCCGCTGGATTGTTAGCTCAAACTTTCGCTCCGAGTGAGTTCCAGTGAATACCGATCGCCATTTCCTCCTCCCGTCCGTGAAGCTTTTTCATACTGCCCGTGTGTGGAGGACACGACTAGTCAATTCGTTTGTCACCACCTCGCCAACAGCAACGGTCCCAATCGCGCTGGCGTGCACACGCACTCTCACTCTGTCTGTCTCTCTCATACATATACATACAAACATACAGACATATATACATATATATATACACACACACATATATATACATATATACACACACACATATATATATATATACATACATACATATACTGTATATATACATACACATATATACATACATATATGTATACATATATACGTACATATATATACACGTACATATATGGACACACACATATATATACACACACACATATATATTTACAGTGAGGAAAATAAGTATTTCACCCCCTG